>NC_054371.1:139294450-139391950 GCF_017654675.1 Xenopus laevis | reverse complement strand
ATAAACCCAAAGAGCCACATGAGGGCAAAAACAGATGAATGCAGAGTAGCCATTCTCTGTATAAGATGCACAAAGCAATAAAGTAGTGGCCTATGAAATTAAGAACTAAACTAGAACGTTCTTTGTAAATGTTGTGTAAAACACTATATTGTATGTACATATGTGTTGAAGTTGCATAAGCCCAAGTGTGGAGTTCACTTGAGTCACTTTCTAGCTCTCATAATTGCAGTTAGCTTCAGCAGTCTAACTCCACCCTGCCGACCACAAATAAATGACCTCTCCTCTTATACATGTTGTCCTAGTTCTTCGTTCTAATGACTTCTTAGAATTCCATTAATGGAACAGCAGTGTAACATACACCCTACTGAATCCATCTATTAGATGGTTTAAAGCCAATGTGAATAAATACCTAGTGTTCTACTACTTGCATAGCCATTTCCAAAATGGGACTCCAAAATGGTTGAGGGTTACAGTGGGTAATGTTCTCAAGCAGGTTTATCATCCCATTTTTTATGCACAAATTATAAATAGACTTTTTTTTGGCAAGTCCTGTTTTGTTAAACTCTTCATTCACTGTATTTATATATATAATTGCATTATCTCTTGGCATCTGGCTAGTGCTGTGTCCAGAGGTTCCGGTTGTGGGAGGTGCCTCTGATATTCCATGCATGGGCGGTAGCAAGTGCTTTATGGTGATTTATTCTATTCACACGCTATGAATTTTTTAGTATTCCTCCGCAAGGTACCTTTGTCCTGTCGGCCTATAGTTGCTTTCCAATGACTTAAAAAGGAAAGGTGGTTCCTATAACAGACACAAGCAACCTAAGGCCAGTATCACTTAGACATTTATAAGCCAACATACCTGAAAGCTTTCACTTCTAAAAATGGAAGGGTCATTAACATTCAGATTAGAGGATTATGCCTTGAAAGCATCAAAAATGTTCAATTTCAGCAATGAAAGGGATAGTGTCTATTCTAACATTTTTTATCAGTATGGCATTTTTTTGCCACTGTAAGACAAAGTGCTGTTCTTCTGGATCCTCCATGACCTGCTTATTTTAGTTTTTAGATTTGAATGTATAATCCTAGCAGGGAGGAGGTGAGATGGTTCTGCTGCATGTAGATTTGGCAGAATCTAATCAAACTCTTGAGGGCAAAGGAATTAGAACTGGCTCAGTTGTTGATTCATCAGCCCTTTGCACTTCATAACTTGGTTTGTAATTGAGGAGCCACACACTAACTCATAGCACCCTTGGGTGTCAGTGTGAACACTGCTCGTATTTCCTACCTGTGTAACATAATCAGATATACTTGTAGTGTCCAGCATGCAATCTCACATTGGCAACATGTCACTCCAGTTACTGCTAATAACATTCTGGGGAACAAATCAGCAGCAAAGGCTTCTATTCATATTTATAAGGCAGAATTGGTGCAATCATTGCCAAAGTGCTTCTTCATTTTCATGGCAAAAACAATTTCAAATTTCCCCTGTACAGGTATGAAATCCCTTATCCAGAAAGCTCTAAATGACTGGAAGGCCATCTCCTGTAAAGTAACAGTAACACTTAATTCCCAGTATCATTTCATCACTTATGTGATTTACCAGAAACAACACAATAATGCTAGTTAGTTGCAAACCTGCTGCACACTTTGTTTTTCTTTTTTATATCAGAGCTTTCAGCCAAACATTCTATTCTAAGTTTATCCGGACACTTCCTGAACTGATCCCCCCCCCCCCCATATACTGGTTTCAGAGCTTCCAAGAGATACATCACTTCTGTGAACATTTCTAGGGCTGGGACATTAATAGGGGTAAAATTGTCCGATCTCTGTGTATATTGACCACCAACGTCAGAATTTGTGCTAAACATTAAAGAGCAGGACATGCTGCAGTTCTGTACCACAGGAATGTCGCCTGATCATTATTCATAAAGTTAAATATACAAATCTCTCTGATTAGTCTGTAAAAATGTCTGACTGCTGCTGAGTCCAGGCTCTAGTTACTTGCACAGCAAACAAATATCACACAAGCACTGGAGCAAAACAACCAACAAGCTTACACTCTAATTGGGAGTCGGAAGAGAAGGGAGGCTGCTGTCACATTATAGAGAATACTATGTTAGAAGTAAAAGGCTGCTGAGCTGCCTCAGAACCATGTTTTTAAAATAACTGTAGCAGCTATTGATTAAAATGTAGTAGTTTGGTTGGTAGCAATTTGACTGCATTCTTTGCCTGCTTTTAGATTCCAAGCCTGCTTCTTAACAGCGTGGCTAAATATAAGTATATTTATTTATGTAAGCAGAAAAATGTAAAAATCTGGCTATTTTAAATCAGCCCTTTCATTTGCCAGTAGCAACAAACCGTAAAAGAAGGAACCTGAATGCAGTTACTTAAGCATTTTTGATCTGCATATGAAAATATATTTTTTTTGAAATTGTAATATTTTACAGCAAAATTGTTCTGTGTGACTATAGCATAATAATCCACAGGCATATGTAGCTATCAACTATTTATTAAGGTATACTATTATCTGTAAACAGGGACTATTTACATCTGAAAAGTTACATATTTTAATTAGAAAAAAATCTAATTTTATTAATCACATTTTTAAAGCTATAGGCATTCCTTCAGAGTTTCATAAGTGAAAAAAAAATGTCATTCTATTGCATTCCAGTCTTAAGCCAATGCAGAAGATGCCATTTTGCCATGAGTTTTATATGCGGCACTTCCATTAAAAGTTTTTTTTTCACCCCACTGGAGAAGTGCTACATGTGCAAATCCTAGCCACAGCAATGGAAGTAATGAGGCAAGCCAACATGTACCAGGAAACTTGGATATTTATAATTAATATATCATTCATTTATTTTCGGGCACACCATGGTCCCTTGCTTCCCACAATGCAAGATCACGGGGCCGCCATGTCTAAAAGGGTTTGAGCAGCTCCGTTTCAGATGGTGGGGATAAAGCGAGCAGGCTGTTTCTGTCACCTGAATGCCACTGCTAAAGTTGAACTTGACAGAATTAGAGACAGAATTAAGCTCTAGAAACAGAATTTCTTTGAATGTGATTAAAACTATTAGCAAACATAACATACAGTTTGTTTATTCCCTTAGGATCAAATCTAGATTTCTCCCCTGAATCAGAGTTCATCAATAAATATGCTAATACCAACACTCAGACTATTCCCCTTCAACAAACACCCACAGCCGAACAACAGGAGGTGGAGAATAAAGCTGCCAGCAAAACACCTGCATGTGCTCCAGCCAACCCCACAGCTGAGGGTGAAACAGAGTCTGGTAAGTTATGTGATCCCCCAACATGGCAGAATGTTACCTATTAGCAATCCATTTCTCACAGCATTTAAATGGCAAAATTCCTTTGGTGGCTTCTCTGTTGTTGTAGCTACAAAAGTAAATGCTGACTGGGACATTTGGTTATAAAAACTGTAACTGTTTCTGTAATGGTATCGGTTACCCTTAGCTTGCACAATGGAGAATGACTATAGCCTAGAGGTGGCCATAGACGCACCAATAATATAGTACAAAAATGTTTTCATAGGAGATTCATTGCATGTACGGTGGGAGATATCGGTCGGCTTGTCAATCAGGCTGGCCATAAAATTTTGATTGGGCGCTCAAACTTCGGCTACTGTTAGTGCTGAATCATCAGATACAGGTAGAATTCTATTGTTTATACCTGTATATCTGACGATCCAGCTCTGCATGTGTTATTGAAAAGAATGATCTTTTCCAGGAAAGATCGTAATTGTAATGTCTATGGCCACCTTAATCCTGCTCACAATCAGACCTTAAGTAGTGATGTTTTTGGTGTTTAAGTACCATCAATATTCTGGCCCAAATCTACTATTTTGTATAATTTGCTTTCCCCAGAGCAAAAAGGGTTAACTCTGCGTTGTGTGCTTCTTATCATCAGTGTCACACTGGTATGTTAAGGCCATACACTATAAGATCCACTAGTTTAGTGAGGTCACCAAATGAGTGGATCTTTCCCCCCGGTGTGCCCGTCTAAGGTGGATAATATCGGGGTTTAATCCAGTTATTGGCTCTAGGACAAAACGATTGGATTACAATGGCGGCAATAGGAGGCATTGAGGTGAAGACTGCATCATGTAGTCAATGGGGTCCCTGAAAATCAAACCTGTCCTATTGACATCTGGCTGAATTTTGGCCAAATATTAGTCGGTGTGCCTATTATGGTCCCCATACAGGGGTAGATAAACTGCTGAATCAGTCTAAAGGACCCAGATGAGCAGGTTAAATCTGCCTATGTATGACCACCTTAAATCAGTAGCATAATGTCATGTGAAGTAAGGAATAAACTTGATTTAGCACATTGGTTTGGGGGCTTGAAGTAAGAACTAGGCCCAAGGTGACAGTTACTTGTAGATTAGGGCACTGTACACAATGGTTTATTCTAGGCCCTGAGGAATACAGGTTAGTGGTTGAGGTTAAAAGACACACGTCTGTGCTTATGTTCCACACTGGCAGGCTGTCTTGTTTGCCTTTGAGTATGTACGTCTATACTAGAATTGTTATTCATGTTAATTGTGGTTTGTTCTGTGTTTTCATTTTGTGCAGTTAGTGCATCTGGACAGACTACATTAAAGTCTATAATGAAAAGAAAAGACGAGAAAAAGGAATCCTCAAATACTAAGAAAAATCTTCAGTTTGTTGGTATAAATGGCGGGTGAGTTATTTAAATTTGTCTTTTTTTCTTATTCATGAAAAATTTAAGGCAATTGACTAATTTTTCATCAAATAACCAATAGTTGCATAACCAGGGCCCTGGGCATAAAGCCTGTTTTTGGCACTGCTGTCTTCCATAGTCCATCCACTAGTCCAGCCAAATGGAATGTATATAATGTCATTTTTTTTCTTTTCTGACTTAATATGGCAGTTATCCGGATGGAGCAGGTGGGAGTCCTGGGAAGGAGGCATGTCTTGCTGGGGATTGGTTGGGTGTGGATATTGGGTTTAAGGCTGGATGTATTCTGTTTGCATGAACACTGAGATTCTAACCTACGTAGTTGGCAGATGAGCAGATAGTCCATTGCTGTATGGATTTTGATTTGTAAAATGCTAAACGTTACTTTTAAGCCCTGTTAGACCAGAGCAAGCTTCACTATAATTCATAAAAAATGTCATTTAGGTTTTCCTTGGTAAATTTTGAGTGTAATTTGGATCAGAGCGCAACCATGTCCAGTAACTAATATTGGTTGGGAAAGCTAAAGTGATCATTAAATGCATTTCTGAACCCAGAGCCAAACCAGGTTCAAATAGGTATCCAAATCATATCCAAATTCAACTACTACTTGAATGAGTGTCAGTGTGCAGAGGAATACATGGGATGCCATATTGCTCCCACTACTGATTTTCACGGTCCTTGACTTGTTTTTGGCTTCGCACCCTTAGTCACATCATTTTACCCTCCTTTGCTCACAAAGCCACAACACCTGCTGTCTCATATCAGGAGAATTCTCACACTGCCAAGAACATAGGGATTAACACAAAGTGATATAGGAAAGATGTAAATTAGAATCCGTAATCAAAGTTTCCTATTCAGGGACTGATGTGAATGATGTGTAAAGTAACATGGAATATATTGGCTATTCATAAATAAATGATTATTTAATACCTGTTATTTAACGAGGGGAAAATAAGGAGGAAAAAAGTCTGCGGTGCTTTTAAGTAAATAATTCCTAGTTTTGAATGAATGTGTGTTGTTTAACGATGACCTATTGGCAATACCTATATATATATATATATATATATATATATATATATATATATATATATATATATATATATATATATATATATATATATATATATATATATATATATATATATATATATATATAAATAATAAAACTTTTCTTTTCTTTTTTTCATCTTTACAAGTCCTGTGAGTGCGGTTTTTTCAAGACTGTTTTCTACATACTACTTGTAACCTGCCCCCAGGCAGTCGGCCTTGATTGTATGAGTGCTCCAGCCTGATGAGAATTATATATATATATATATATATATATATGTGCGCACAGGATGTTAAAGATTTCATTCCCTAATGCATTCAAGCACTTGCATCTATTCCAGAAGAAATAAATGGCTATTTCCTCTCTCTAGGTATGAGACAACATCTAGTGATGAGTCTAGTTCTGATGATAGCTCCTCGTCAGAGTCAGATGATGAATGTGAAGATGAAGAAAGCTTTAATGAAGAGTCTGGGGAGCTGTATCAGGGTGTAGCCAGTGTCACCCCAGGATCTCCAAGCAACCTTGAGGAAAAGCAAGTCGATGAGAAAGAACCTGAAAAAGTGGAAATCAGGGAACGGTAATGATGAATTTGCTCCTGTGTATGGCTATGGACAGAGAAAGATGGATCTGTTCTTAACTTGTGAGAATAAATGTAACCTATTGTATACCCAATAAAAAGCACTACATTCACATGTAGCCAATGATCTAAAACATATTCAAAAACAGACAAAAAGACAGAGCCAAATTGTGGAGGATTGTGAATATCCTGTAAATAATATTAGAATTATTAGAAACAGTGCTTTAGTATCTGTTGTTATTGGTGCTAACTGATGTAATTTCTGTCACATGACTCGATGAAATGTGTGTATTTTAATAAATAAATTACCCCCTGTTGTAAAATATTAGGATATTAGACACTCGTCCTCCTGTCTTGTGCTTTTATAGTCATGGAACTCCTCGGTATCCTTATATTTTACAAGAAGAGGTACTTTATTCACAATAAGTTACTGAGGAGTTCCATGACCATATAGAAATTTTATACAGGTCATAGAACTGCAAAGTGACTTCTAATATCCTCATATTTTGCAACAGGAGGTATTTTATTTATTATTAGTACTTTATTATAATACACAAGTAAGTCATGTGACAGAAATTACATTGCTAAGCTCCAATGGCATCACTAAGCACCATTTATAAGGATATAATGTATAAGATATTCATGGCTCTTGTATATTATAACCTATCTTACAATAGGCGGTACTTAATTTACTATATAAAAAGCAGTATACATATAATCTGCCATGCTCATATTAAAGCAGATATAAACCCAAAAAAACTATTGATGCAGAATTACTATGCAAAAGTATTTTTGGGTTTAGATCCCCTTTAATAACATGTAGACACCTGGAGCCTATTCGTGCTTCTTAAGACTATTAATTTTCATACTTTCTCTTAAAGAAGTTATGACATCAAGTCTGTTTTTCATGTACAGGTATTATGATTGGCATGTAGATGCTAAAGCTAGTGTTGTGCTTTGCTGTTGTTCTGCTGGGAAGTGACACAAAAGAATAGAACATACAGTGACAGACAGGTGACGGATGATATTTTGAGAGTTTGGTTCGGGCCAGGTGGTGCACACAAAGAGCAGAGCAGCCGAGTGAATCTCAAGCTTTTTTTTACTCTGCCCCTGTTTGTATTGTAGAGATGAAGCCATTGAGTGGAAGTTTATTTTATGGATGGAACAATAGTTGTGTAGCTCAGAATGTTACACGCATGCTATTTCACATATATCTTGTGTTATGCTTTATCCATTATATATTTTCAGCTGTACACATCCTGCACCATAGAAACATTCATGTTATTTTATTTTTATGCTCCTAATTACACCCAAGAAGTGACACTTTTTTCCCATGTTTACCAAGGTGCTGCAAAGTCCAAAGTTGCTGTAGCACACAAATCCAATTTGGTGATGCAAAAAGTGATTTTTATTGGCTCATTGCAGACTTTAAAACATGGCAACGTTTCAGGGCAAACAGGGCCCTTTATCAAGCCTTGTGTGGCCCGAAACGTTGCCATGTTTTGAAGTCTGCAATGAGAGAATAAAAATCACTTTTTGCATCACCTAAACGGATTTGTGTGCTACAGCAACTTTGGACTTTGTTGTAACTGTGCTGGCCCTTAGCAGGGGGCCTTATATGCTGTTTAGTACGCTCTAACTTCTGTGTGGAATTATCAAGGTGCAGCAGACACTTCTTTGAATGATTGTGACATTTTTACGAGTCATGTAAAAAATAATTCTATCAGCATTGTGGCATTGTGCAAGTTTATGGTTTTTTGTTTCAAACTGAGTAGAATTCTAGTTTGGGTTGGGCTGAAAATGTCAAAAAGAATTGTTGTTTTAAGGCAGAAATGTAATTAACTGAACCGCTGCAATTTTAACAGATATGAGCTGAGTGAAAAGATGCTGTCGGCTTGCAATATGCTGAAAGACTCTGTGAGTGATCCAAAGGCGTTGGCAAACAAGGATGTGGTAAGCTCCCCTCAATGCTACATTATAATTCAGTCTAATTTGGGAGCAGATTTTTGAATATTTGAAAGCAGTTTTTTTTTTATTCACCCATCTCTGGCAATGTGAGACCACAGTCCAACGTCTGAGCCAGTGCTGCTCTCATTTTAAGAAGCCCTCATTCTTTTCTGAAAGGCACTGGGAGACGTCCAGGGATCAATTTTGAGTTATTTGCAGCCGTCCTGACATTCGAGTTTTTAAAGGGGAACTCCAGCTTCCAAACCAAAATTTGATAAAGAGGCCCACATAACACAGAAACCCCTAATATACCCATCACATTTAAAAGTATGAATAAATGCTATTTTATATGCTGAAATCCAGCTGGTTAACAGTTCTTCTCTTTCTGCATCATTTGAAATCCTGGCAGGGAACGAGGTACTAAACACTGATGTTACAAATTGTAACAACTTCTCCTCAGTTTACAGACAGCATGCAGGAACTACATAACCCACAATGCATTGCACTGTGATGTTCCTTACCTTAAATCACATGTGCAGGGAATTGTGGGGTTTGGAGGATGCAGGCTGAGGACAGATGGCTGTTGATACAAAGTAACAGTAGTCAGTCAGCTCAGCAAAGTATTCAGACATCTAGCAGGGGACTAGGCTTAAGGAACTGTCAGAAACCATTAAAAACCATGAAAAGCCTGCATATTTTTTAACTGATGTATATTGCAAAGTTGCTTGAAATTATGTTTACTTTTTAAAAAGCTTAAGTTATATTTTTGTGGAGTTCCCCTTTAAAATTCAAATCGAATTCCATTAGATTTAGACTCAAGTTTTCCAGTCGATTCCATTCATCCGAGTTTAAAATAAAAAAAAGATTTATTTTTTTTAATTAATACATTTTGATTGGTCAAATTTATGAGAGTTTTTAAAACTCACATGAATTCGAAATTCAACCTTTGATAAATGTGCCCCAACCACCCTGTCCCAATTGCTTTCCAGCTCTGTCCCACTGGCCTGTTTTTTCAGAAAATCATTCCAGGGGTTGATGTCAACTACATTTCTATAGGAAAGTGTACACTTTAGCTGTTGTTTGTACCTAAATATGTGATTTTTATTGTAATTATTGCAGAGGCTGTGTTTGAACACGATACAAAACGAGTGGTTCCGTGTGTCCAGTCAGAAGTCTGCAGTGGGGACAATGGTGGAGGATTATATCAGTGCATTCAAGGACATTTCCCCTGCTGTATTAAGCTACATCATAAATATGGCAGATGGCAATGGCAACACAGCACTTCACTACAGCGTGTCCCATTCCAACTTTGACATTGTAAAGCTGTTGTTGGATGCAGGTTAGTTTTCTACTGGAGACAGCACAGACTTGCCAAGTGAAAATCTACAGCCCTAAATATATTCTTTATATAGCTGTATCTCCTTGTAAATGCAGCGAGTGCTACTCTCTGTTGTAGTACCATTTTATTACTGCTATTTATAAGCATGATGTGATCAATTTCATTACAGAGATGCACATGTCACTGGTTAGGTGTTTTTTTTTTTTTTATTAAGATACATAACATTGTATTCATTTGGCAGTAAATGGGATTTGTCATGTATAACAGTCCTTGGTTTCCTCATACAGTCATGTCTTGCCTGATGACTTTATGCTTCACTAAAGTGCTTTGTTTCTTTGCAGATGTGTGTAATGTAAATCAGCAGAACAAGGCTGGCTATACTCCCATAATGCTCGCTGCTCTTGCAGCTGTGGAAGCACCCAAGGACATGGGGGTAGTAGAGGAACTCTTCAGCTCTGGAGATGTTAATGCCAAAGCTAGCCAGGTCTGTACTTTGTAACTCACTCTGTCAAGTAAAGGGCTAAGTGATTACCTTGTTCTTTAGATCTGTTTAATGGGGTTTAAAGGGCAAGGCAAATAGGTATTAGTAGTAGCCATGACCAGCATCTAAAATTGTCTGCTTCTGTTGTTCTTGTTGTGCAAGTTGCTGATTGCTTGCTTTAGGTATAATTAAAAAAAATAGCATAATTAAAAAAAAACTGTAGGCAATAATTAATACTATATGGTGCCAATCTCAATTTGGGCACTGTGTACATCTGTGTTACTATATAAATAATATATATTATAAAAACAAGCATTAGTGGAAACCATTCAGCATAAGGACAATAAATACAGTATGTAGAGTTGGGAAAGTGCAATGCCTTTATAATATGTATGTTGTGCATTGAGTGACTTTGTATAAATGTACATGTTGTGTTTGCAGGCAGGCCAGACTGCTCTGATGCTTGCTGTAAGTCATGGACGTATAGACATGGTGAAAGCTCTTTTGGCATGTGGAGTTGATGTCAATATACAGGATGATGAAGGCTCCACAGCACTAATGTGTGCAAGTGAACATGGACATGTGGAGATTGTGAAACTGCTGCTGGCCCAGCATGGCTCCAATGCTGCCTTGGAAGACAATGTAAGTGACTTGATAGAAGTGAATAACTTTAAAAATACTTTACTACAAGACTGAGCGCAACTTTACTCATGGTGATCGTTTGTGACTGTCGTGCTGTTTTCCCTTTGTGTCCAATCACCACAGCACATGTAGTAATTGCTCTTTGGTTGTGTAAGTCTAAATCTCCAGGTAAGGAGACAAATGCTGAATGAATAAAAAATAGATCAAGACTTGATTTATGCTTTTGGTGTTTGTCTCTTTCCTCATGGTAACAGAGTTATATTTCCCCAATTCCAATTGTCACACGTACAGTATAGTCTGTGTGCTAAGGGGAACTCCACACAAGCTCTGCTGTCGGAACTCAAGTGTTCGGTGGTGGGTTGGGGTACTTTTTTTTTTTTACATATGGGCACTTGAGGGTCATCCCCTAAAGCTACCATCCTAAGCCCAAGCTGCAAGGTGAAAGAATGAGTGCAAAAGCACCATGAATGGTAATATGCATGTAGAACAAGTGCAGGCCTAGCCTCACCACTTTGCAACCCCAAGAATCAATATTAGTGGGCACTTAGAGGCTGTAGTATGCCATCCCAATGTGACAACAAGACAGAGCAGAGCAGCATCAGGAGATACTTCCTGCATCAAGTAACTAAACTTTTGGTGCTCTGCCTGCCACTGCCCACGCAGAACAACAGGGGGTCCGGTCAGACTAAAAGAAAAAAGTAATTTCAATGTTCCTAAAGGGTTATTTGTACTTTCAATTGAGCATCCTACAAAGGAATTCATTGAAAAAAGTTAACATTTTTCAACTGCAAATTTTTCTGTGTGATACAGTAGCAGACCCGGGAGTTCATATCTTTGTGAATAAAGCTCTCCCACACTGGTCAAATCATATGAAGAATAAATATGAAGAACAAATGTCAATGTTTTGCACTGTGCTGGTTATCATATTACTGTTCATTTCTGGTAGGGATGCATCAAAAACACTATTTTGGATTCGGCCGAATCCTTCGTGAAAGATCCAGCCAGATACTGAACTGAATCCGAACCCTAATCAGGGTGTGGTAGGGGGAAAAAAAGAGCCACGTGGCAAACACCTTTTTTAATGACAAAAAGTCACATTATTTTAAGGATTCGGATTCAGTCAGGCACAAGGATTCGGCCGAATCCTGGCCATATCCGGAACCAAATCCTGGATTCGGTACATCTCTAGTTTCTGGTTTATCAAGGAACCACCAATAGTACATTGGTTACATTTTTGCTTCTTTTCTAGGATGGAAGTTCAGCGCTGTCCATCGCTCTGGATGCTGGGCATAAAGATATAGCAGTTATTCTCTATGCACATTTAAATTTTTCCAAAACACCGTCACCCGTAAGTACTGCTAATAAATATCAATAGAAGAGTTTTATTGTAAAAGCTGCTCTTGTTACCTTAATGCTGTGCTTCATACCTGTCCGGTTAAAAATGAAATTTTCTTTCCCCAGGGCACACCCAGACTCAGCAGAAAGTTTCCTCCAAGTCCAACACAAAGAGGCCCTGTTGACCATTGAAGCTTAGATGAAACGTTTCCATTCTTCTCTCCTCTCTGGGAGCTGCTGCTAACTGTTCATACTGACAGATACTGAATGTAATGTTCTTGTGCCTGGATGCACCAGCAGACATAAGCGATATCTGTATATATTATTAGCAACTGGAAGAATACGTTATGCCATGGCAGTGCCTCTGTGATTAGCTAGAACATGGACACTTATATTGATGGACATATTTGGAAAGATGGTTTCCGCCGAGACCCTGGAATCCAAGCATCAAACCATGCATGTCTTGCATTGTGGGTAAAAGTGCCATATGCCTGCTGCCTAGTTCTACATGGAGAACATTTGATCTTTGCTTCCCAAGGTTCTGAAATGGGTATCTTTATCTGGTACTTACATCCCCGGCATTTGAGCTGGCTGTCGGGTGTTGGACGGGACGAGCGCAAGTGGATATGTATGGGTGAAAAAGGAAGCCTCTTTCGGGATGGGCGTATTATGCAAGTTTTATATTAATTTAAGAAAAAAATCTACAAATGTTAAATCAGTATTTCCTGGATATTTTATAATACATAAGAGAAATATGAGGTACATGTCTCGAGTGCATGTACTCAAACTCTTACGTTTTTAATATGTGTAGTATTGTATAATATCTGTATAATGTTTATAAAAGAAAGTAAGGTCACCAGTTACAATGTATGTCCTTTACCTGCTAATATAAAAGGATGTTGATATATATATATATGCATATTTATATTATAGCCTGTCTTGTTTCTTTTTCAGTTGTACGTTTTTAAATGTTTGAAGTGCCTTAGGCTCTTGCCATATCTCCTCAATAAACGTTTATTATATTGTTTTTATTCATCTTACATCGTAGTCTCTGCCTTTTCATTCTTGCATTGGGAACTATCAGAACCGAGAGGGCTTTAAACTGATAGTAGTAGAATAACCAATCCTTCCAACTACTTACTTCTCTTTAAAGGAACAGTAACACCAAATTTTCTTAATGCCATATTCGCCCCCCCAACATCTATAATGATAAGTAAGGCTTACTTCCCCTTGGATTTTTTCAAATCTTCGTCTTGCCCCATAGGAGAAAGACGAAAAAGTGACAGCTTGAATTCCTCTGTGCGTGGAATAGGAAGTCAGATTTGTGCCAATAACTTAAAGCACCTAAGCTTTTTTTTTCAGCCTCTGCAACTTAAATATATGCTCACAGCATTACCACTAAAGCTGTCTGAAGGAATAGAAACATACATTTTTAACTACAGACACTAAAATGTCAAAATCAAGCTGAAAACTTGAAAAAAAAGCCAAGGGGAAGTAATTCTTACTTATCATTATAACTATTTTGGGGGAAATAAGTATTTAAAAAATTTGGTGTTACTGGTCCTTTAAGTATATAGAATTTTATAGGGAATACTGTACCCTCCCCCCATTGTAAAATAGAAAGATATTACTGCAGAGTTCCATAACCATATAAAGGGTTGTTCTGTGTTATATTCTGTTGAATATCATTAAATAGACACAATGGATATGAAATAACAATGTTGTGACTAGTTGGCTTTTAAACATGTATAAGCATACGATTTTAAAGGGGTTGTTCACATTTGAGTTAACTTTTAGTATGATGTAAAGAGTGATCTTCTGAGACAATTTGCAATTAGTTTTCATTTTTTATTATTTGTGGTTTGAGTTATTTAGCTTTTTATTCAGCAGCTCTCCAGTTTGCAGTTTCCGCTATCTGGTTGCTAGGGTCCAAATTACCCTAGCAACCATGTATTGATTTGGATAAGAGACTGAAATAGAAATAGGAGAGGGTCCGAATAGAAAGATGAGTAATAACAAAATAGAAATAACAATACATCTGTAGCTTTAAAGAGCATTTTTTATACTATGTTAAATTTTTCTTTAAAAAATCAATAAAACATTTCAGTTTAAAAAAAAAAGAGCATTTGTTTTTAGATGGGGGTAGTTACCCTTTATTTGAAAGCTGGAAATAGTCAAGAAGAAGCCAAATAATTCAAAAGACTATAAAAAAATATATAATGTAGACTAATGGTAAAGTTGCTTAGAATTGGCCATTCTATAACATACTTAAACTTAATTTAAAGGTAAACCACCCCTTTAAGGATTATTATCGGTGTACTGGTGCAGGTGATAGATGGATAATAATCCTTAAAGGGGTGGTTTTCTTCACTGGTGTACAGGAAACAGGAGCCTCTGAGAAGCCATAAGAACAAATATGCTGCCTTTTCCTAACATCTCATAACATTACATATGTTCCACAGCTTTGTCATTCAGCAGTTGGTTTTGAATATGCCTGACTGAATTTGCAGGAACAGTGTTGCTTTGTTTATTTATTTATTTTATTAATTGAAAGATTCTGGAAGAGCCCAGTAGTTAACGGAGTCAAACATGAGTGTTGTCTCTATAGGCTTTCCATTTTCCAAATATATTAGTATGCATTTATGTATTTGTATTAGATGAGAACCCACTAAATGAGGATTGTTTTTGCTGTTTTGTGTTCTATACAGTGCAGAATATGCCAATCATTTAACTCTTCTTCCCTTTTCATTAATTCTGCAGAACAATTGTGGAAGGAGGAGGGTGAATTTAGTCAGATTCTCAGGTGCTAGTCAGGTGATCTGGGCCCCCACTGCAGCCACAGGCTCTGCTGTAAGTATACAGTAGCTGTAGTTATTCCATTGCAGATTACCTTTTTAACACAAACCCTAATTATTTTGCATAGATATTTGCTGCCCTTTTTAAAAGAGGCTTTGTACTACAGTAACAGGAAATTGGAGACTAACTGAAAAGAAGTGGCCGCCCCCATGTTAACTCATGTTAGCTTGATTACACAGAGGATCTCCATATAACCTAACTACCTGGGTGGCTCTAGTTTAACTGTGAGGTCTGCATGTCATGTGATAGAAATACACCCTGTTTAGCAAAATGCAAAAACAGAAGCTAAAATGTCCTTGGTGGAGGTTCCTGCATATCTACCAAAGGTACTGATAACATACTTTGCAGAGACTAGTAAATAAATAATGTGCAGTGAGAGGAAGCAGATTCCTGGTGCCGCTTGAAGCCAAAGTATTACCTTACAGGAAGAGATTAGAGCAGTTGGAAGTGACATAGTGCTATAATTAAAGAGTATTTATTAGCAAGTGCATTTCAGTTTATATTTAGGCTTTAACTGACCTGCAGGTACTGCCTACCATCTGCTTATCTCATTGCACATGCTCCCATCCTGCTACAAGATGTGCCTTTTTACTTCAATCTTTTATTATGGGTAAATTCCATAATAATTATTGAAATGTCAGGAATGACTTGGCCGGGCTCTCCAACAGATGCTGTGCAATTGCCACATCAAAGGGACCTGTCTGCCGGCTGCTTAGAATTTCTCAATCTTCTGAACTTTTACTCTGTGCAGAAGAACAAGAATAGAAACTCCATATATCTGTAGCATGAGTCTTCCATTTCCTTCCCCCCCCCAAAAAACTGAATAAAGAGACCATAAGCACATTTAACATTCCCTCTTTATCTGTTTATATAAAATCTGTCATGTGGTGGGAGCTGCAATATTACATGCCAGCGGCTTTCCCCATTAAAACCAAAAGGAAATGACCAGTATGTTGACATTGTTATGGTTTCACTTCTTTTTAACTTTGTTACCCCCAGTTGCAAATAGGGATGCACTGAATCCAGGATTCAGTTTGGGATTTTTCCTTTTTAATCAGGATTCGGATTTGGCTGAATCCAAGTGCCTGGCTGAACCAAATCTGAATCCAAAAAATCACGTGACTTTTCATCACACTAATGAGGAAGTAAAACATTCTTTAGCTGCATGATGCGCAGGCGGTTTTGTTTCCCCCAAATTTACATATGCAAATGAGGTTCCGATTCAGTTCAGCATTTGGCTAAATCTATCACAAAGGATTTTGCCAAATACTAAAATAATGGATTTAGTGCATCCCTAATTGCAAACCACGGAATCAAATAAGTCAATATAAAGAAGGTTAACAAGTCTCTCCGTTTACCCCTAATCTCTGGGAAGGCTTTCCACTACATGCCTTATATATTTTGTGCTGGATCTATTATAGCCATAAACATGTCAGGCTCTGTATAGAAAATGTTCTGTTGGATCAAGTCTTTTTCTACTTTCACCCCTTGTGAAGATGTATGAAAGTTCTTACTTGTAGCACTAAGGTTTGCTGTAAGTGGTACCAGGGCCCTAGCCCCTGTGATTCATCTCTTTACAGAACCTAGTGGGCTCTGCCACCCCAAATCTGCTGCTTGCCCTTTAAAAAGAATGGCAATGAAGTACGGGGTGCAGATATGAGTTGGGGCGGGGCATGTGTGACGGTGTGGAGAGCCTCTGTGGTTGGGATGGTGGGCCCTTGAGATGGCAGCCCAGGTGATACCCCAGTACAACACTGTTTTCCACTTCAAAAAAAGAGTGGCAACATTTTTACCTCTAAATCTGCCACATGGCATTGTACATGGTGTTGTTAGGTGTGTGACTTCTGGATCATGTAAAAAACCTGTTCCTTACAAATAGCACTAATTAGGGACCACATCTGCTTTTTTAAAAAAAAAAATCTCCAAATAAAGGGATCAAATTGAATGTAACTCCTAATTAGTATATGCAAATTAGCAATATCCTAGGGGGGGAAAAAGAGTACATAAAAAAAATCATAGCCTTCTGTAGTCATGTGGTCTAAAGTCTGAACTAAATCTGGGATTGGTTCATCACTAGAGCTAATGTTGCATCCAGAGACCGTTTAGAAGTCACAATGATGGTTTGCAATGTTAAAAGAAGCATATGGATCAGTTTGGCCATATTGTTCATCTTGTATTGCTTTGAGAGCAACCAAGACAGAAGGAATACACTCAGTTATATGATAAATTACAAATTTAGATGTTTTAAAGGAGACATTAATTGGTTGGCTAGCTGTTATCCTGACTATGGACTCTTGCTGCCTGAACTGATCTGTTCCTGGCCTCTACATTATACACTTGTCCTTACGCTATAGTACTCAACTGCTTTGGACTGTGTCCTGCAACTCTCCAAAATACAAGCTTCCTACTCAGTCTTCGCTTTTGATATGAAGCATAACAAAAGTGGTGTAAAGGTGATACCTTTATTGGCTAACTAAGATGATAATCACAGCAAGCTTTCAGAACATTGCAGTTCCTTCTTTAAAACTGATGTTGGCACTGACATATATACAGCATTTTGTTTACAAAAAAAACTGTGAGGGACAAAAGGAGAAACAACACATAAGCATAATTTGTATTACAAGAAGGGACAGATTTACAGAGAGGTGGGTTATGCAAAGTAGTCCAGACTAGGCACAAATTAGACCTAAGGTGTGAAGTAGATAACAGATTCCTGTAGTAGTTTGTTGTCTCCAGAGAAAAAATGAATGCATCTGTTTCTAGTCTTGGTAATTTGCCATAAATCCATGGCCTAAATTTAGTCCTGTCTCCAGACTCCTAAAGGTTTGCATAAGTTTGTATCCCCACTCTTATACAAACCTTTAGGAGTCTGGAGACAGGACTAAATTTAGGCCATGGAATTGAGAATGCCAATCAAGAGTGTTCAAACTCTAATTAAGAAGTGCAAAATTAGGGGTTCTGTTGAAACCAAACCACAGTCAGGTAGACCAACTAACATTTCAGCCACAACTGCCAGAAAAATTGTTCAGGATGCAAGGAAAAACCTACAAATAACTTCAGGTGAAATACAAAAAATACTGGAGGAAATTTGCACTCATCAGCCCGGAAGCTGTGCATGGGACGTTTTTGGACATTCCAACATGACAATGATCCAAAACACTAGGCCAAGTCGACCTGTCATTGGCTACAGCAAAATAAAGTGAAGGTTCTGGAGTGGCCATCTCAGTCTCCTGACCTCAATAGCATTGAGCCACTCTGGGGAGACCTCAAATGTGCAGTTCATGCAAGACAGCCCAAGAATTTACGGGAACTGGAGGGTTTTTGCCAGTAAGAATGGGCAGCTTTACCATCTGAGAAGATAAAGAGCCTCATCCACAACTACCACAAAAGACTTCAAGCTGTCATTGATGTTAAAGGGGGCAATACACGGTATTAAGAACTGGGGTATGTAAACTTTAGAGCAGGGTCATATGGGTAGTTTGTGTAGTGATTATGATTTAAAAAGAGTAAACACAGTTGTTTGACAATAAATGGCTTCAGCCAACCACTAACCATTAGTGAAAGTAATGTTTTGATGTCATTCATATTCTCTGAAAAATGGTTAAGAAATCATAAATTCTGCCAGGGTATGTAAACTTATGAGCACAACTGTACATCTTTGCCCATTACAAGCAAATTACACAGGACTTGTATTGAAAAAAACTAGTTTTTTAATTATAAGATGCATTTATCTGGACGGGACATAGGCATGACCTGGTAGTTCCCTTCCAAAATAACACATAAGGTGGCTTACTTATGAACAATGGGTATATTTGCCCCTGGGCAGTACCTTATGGCAATCAAATATTTGCTGTTATTGTTATTTTTACAGCTAGTTAAAAAATTCTAATCACTGATTGGTTGCGACGGGTTGCTGCCCAGGTGCAGATTTGCCCAGACCCAAGAGAGAAATGCCAGGGCACAATATTCAGAACAAGATGAGCGAACTAAATCAGATACGTGTAGACCTGCTGTTTCAACACACACCATCCATCATGTGATAAGCATTCAATTTGAAAATATAAGAAACAGACCAGGAACAGGCAGTACTTTAGTCTGCAAACACCCTTTATTGGTGTATTTTCACTCACGACATGTTTCGGGAGCCAGTCCCTTTTTCCCTTGAAAAGATGACACAAGATGTTTGTTTTGTTCTAATTGCTTTTCAATCTTCATTATATTGCTCTTTATTTGTTCTTGTCAGACCCGGATTAGTGGCGAGGCCACAATGGCCCCGGCCTAGGGTGGCGAAAATTTAGGGACAGCATGCCACCCAGCTGCATTAGGAATGCAACGTTCCCGTGCTGCGCTCACATGGGGGGGGGCCCTGAAGATTGCTAGGCCTCGGGGCTCCTTGGATGCAAATCTAGCCCTGTTTTTTGTGTGATGTATAACATTTGTTACTTTGTTCTCTGACTTTTCTTTTAATTAGAACATTGTTATTGTATTGTTATATTATTGACTTGTTTATGAAAATGAATAAACATACAAAAAAAAAGATGCAACTGAGTCTTGTATTTAATGCCTGCTTAAGTTTGCCATTAATTACAGAGCCCCATTGTACCTGTCTATGTTAGACTTTATGCTTTGTCTCAGGTTTATAAATAAGGAAGCGTTCATTATAGAGGAAGTTTAACTGGGAAGGGTCAAGGATTAACACTTGCCAATTTTTCCAAAGAACTAGGACTTTGGAAATAAAATCATTTCCACTGTTTTTGTTGTTTAGTGCAAGAAATATCACCCAGAGTTACTTACTAATTAAAAAGT
Organism: Xenopus laevis; assembly: GCF_017654675.1. Classification (NCBI taxonomy): domain Eukaryota; kingdom Metazoa; phylum Chordata; class Amphibia; order Anura; family Pipidae; genus Xenopus; species Xenopus laevis. Next base: position 139,372,194 of record NC_054371.1, on the reverse strand, counting down.
CAATAACTCTGCTCAGCACAAGCCCTATTCAATGAACTCAGGTTGAACAAGAGGATACTTCATTTATTTTATTTCAGGCACAGAAGTGTGAGACATTATGTGGCCACTTTTGGAATAAGTGCAGAGTCTATCTTTGCCCTATTAGAATGCTGTTATAATGTTGCCACCTTCTCAATGATAAATTACCAGCATCACACAAGAGTAGGTTGATGAGCTAATGGTGTTTAATGGTGTGGGGTAAATCGGGAGGGGGTAAGAAGGTGTGTGCCAAAAACAGCGGCTGGGGGGGGGGTTCAGCTATGAGTTATCAGCAGTAAGCTTGTGTATTAGCCAGTTTTTACCTCCTGTTTGTGTCAGTATTTGTAGGAAATTTAGGAAATGTTTCATGTATATGCCCTTCTATTGTAGAGTGCTGCAGAATATTTTGGTGTTTTATAAATACTTGTTAATAATAATTGAAAAGTTAGTAGAAGGTATACTAATAGGTTAAATAAATAGCTAAAACCTAGAACCTATATTAAACTGTTCTTCAGTAAAAATGCATTTAGGGGCAGGGCTAGGCAACAAGCATAGGTTTGGTAGTTTAATGGCTTGACCCCAAGTGTAGGGTAATAGGACCAGTCACTGAGTTATCTATGATCTGACAAGAGGCCCAGAGTAACTGGCTCTTATATGTATTGTTTGGTATTTCTACTGACAGTTTGGCCTCCCAGTGAAGAAGGCTAATAAAGTTGAGATGTTGCTGTTGGACTGACATGGTGCTGCTAAGTGCTACAATTCTATCATGGGCTCCACATATTTTTATTTGCTGCCCCTCATAAAACATCATCTCATATTGCCTCATGGGAGATGCCCCTTTAAAAGCTACAGATAATTTTGAACTGCCCTTTTTAAAGTGCAAGGCAACCCCAAAATTAAACGTTGCAATATACATTTATCAAAAATGTTCAGTGCTATTAAAGTTATTTGTAAAAACAGTTGCTATTGAAAGCAGCATTTGCTTAAATCCTGGTTGTTACTTTTTAAACAGTGTTACAAAAGTCTTAGTTCCCCAGCAAAAATAGGTCTGTTAATCAGTTGCCTTGTATTACATTGTATCAACAGGCTTAAACACCAGTGCAGAGAATAGAATCTTCAATTGACCATTTTTTGTTAGAGAATAGAAAGGGAAAAACACTACTTGGAACCATAGAAAATGTGTAATGAATGTATATTTTAATGTATATATTTTAATGTACTTTTTTGCTTATATCTTGTTTTAAGAAAAAAAAATATTTTTTGGGATGGCATTCCCTTTAATCACTCCATGATATAAAATACGCAGATGCCATTGTAGAGGGAGCACCGGTGATATTAACATCCCTCAGCAGGGGTATACTCTAGCTTTGGGTTGTCTGTCAGAAGGCAAAATGGCAAGGCTACTGAGTATCCAATAGAGTGGGAACAGAAATACTTTGCTTAATAATGACCATGTATTTACAGTGTCTTGCACACAAATACTATATATATATATATATATATATATATATATATATATATAATTTGTCTCACAGAACCGCACTCCAAAGTCTTTTTTAGTGAGTCAAATCACCTTTATTAGCATGTGTCCAACGTTTCGGCCCCGGGCCTTTTTCATCATGTAGACAAACAATCCCTGTTTTGTTCAAAGGGTAAGGCATTTTTCAGTAGCAGTATGCACAAAATGTCTCTGTCTTAAATACACACACACACACACACCTCTAGAGGATGCCAAAAAGTCTTATATTCCACAGTGCTTTACTCCAGGGATACCAGCATGGTGTCCCATACAACAAATCTAGAATAGGGCCCAATTAGTGACATTATTGAATATAATTATTCATGCTGCCAATACGAGTCTTAGGAGTCAATTATGAGCACAATTGCCATATTTTTTCTGCCATAATGAAGTATATTTTCCTATAATTCCAGCACCGTTGAGTTTACCAGTGGGAGTTTTACCTGATGCAACTGTGCTCATACATTGATATGAATCACACACAATTGCGCTGATAGTTCAGTTGGAGTTGTTTCTGGTGTTTGGCGTGAGAGTGACACGTGTGCAGCTCCTATTGAAGAAATGTGCTAAGAGCTAATGCCTGGTCCAGTAGCGGTAGCTCCAGGGTTCCTCTGTGTCAATAGGTGCAGCAGCACTTGAAAAGGAGACAGGCAGCAGATGCAAATGCAACTCTACATTAGCGCAAAGGAACTGGAGGGGGAGTGGTCTGCATGGCTTGCTGAGCAGATGTGTGCTCTGGAACTACATTGCATTTATTGTGAATACCCTGATGGCAATTGATTTTACACCCTCACCTCTATCCCATGGTTTGGCCTACTGACCCTGTATACCATGGGCAGCAATAAGGTCCAGAAATAACGTGCAGATGCTCCTACAAGGGGGCCTATGCATAGGTAATATCCATATAATACACAAAAGCCATGAATATCTTGTAAATAATATCCTTATAAACGATGAGTAGTGATGTCATCAGTTATAAACGGTGAGCAGTGATGTCATTTTTGTCACATGACTCCCTAAAACTTGTGTATTATAATAAATAAAGTACCCCTTGTTGTAAAATATGAGGATATTAGAAGTAACCTTGGAGTTCCATGACCTGTATAAAAACACTTGGCCTTCGGCCTTGTTCTTTTATATGGTCATGGAACTCCTTGGTGACATAATATTTACTTATATTTTACAAAAGTGGGTACTTTATTCACTATATCTGATTCAGAGACACACCAGATTATGACAGTTATGAAAAAATATATGGATTATAGGAAAGGATTCACATTGCCACTGTCATAACTCACATATTTGTTATGAGGAGATCACATGTTTCCTAATGATATCAAACAGGGCCAGCCTATACCCACAAGTTAGGAGGGATAGTTCCTGGGGGAGTTGTAACATGAGGCAACCCTAATGTATGGTATCATTCTAATTGCAGAAAACTGGCCTAAAAAGAAACAGGAGGTCATTAAAGGGGTGGTTCACCTTCAACTTAACTTTTAGTACGTCATACATCTTACTAAAAGTTAATTTAATGGTGAAAACCCCCTTTAATGGCATGGTCCTGGGCACCTCATGCATAAGGTAATGAGGTTGAAGAAGGGCTACAGTATAATACACAACTGACTGCAGAAAAATTTGTGTCAATGTAACTGTAGTCATAAATGATCCATGTGAACCCAAAAGTCCAATTTGGGACATTTTGGTGGGGGTAGTTGCTGGCTAACTGGGTGGCAAATGCCTGCCTCTGTCTCTCTTACTGCTACCGCTGTAACACTGCCTGTAGAGGTTTCTACTTTGTGCGGGGGGAGGAACTAGTACTCTCTCTTACTAAACATGTTCCATTCACATCCCTATCCACTTACTCCCGTATTCCACCGCTCATTCTCTCCAATCACCAGCCCCCCCCCTTTGCTACTCTGCGCTCATCTAACTCCTCTGTATGTCAATCTCCCTTAAACTCCAAGTCCCCACTTCATACTTGCATATTTACACTGACATATTGTAAGTGGCTGCATCTTCATTGCCCAACACCACAGCTCTCTATACTGCTGATTTTCTCATATAATTTTAAGTCTTGCACACAGATTTGAATGGCTGAAGGGTGAAGTTTGAACTCCGCTCCCAGCTATGCATTCCCCATGCAATACTATCAGGATTTTATTACAAAACAAGTTGTACAGAAAGCCCTGTAGGAGAAAGAAAATGCAGGTACTACAGCTCCTCCCTCCCTACTCGATTCTGCAGCTCACTGACGGCAGAGGGAGCCCAGATCTGGCATCTGAGTGCGTACAGCATGGCCAGGCCTCCCCTTAAGACCTAAAACTCTCATATTCACATATTGTCAATTTTATCTTGAATAATAAATAAAAATATATCTGTCATGCTATATTAAAAATAGTTATCTCCTACTTAAAGGGTATTTCAAGTTGTGCGCATTAATTATGCAAGCACAGGAAAAACATGTTTAAATAGTTACATTGATACAAATTGTGGCTACAATTTAATAAGCTATTTTAAAACAGGTCAAGAAAGCAATAAAAAAAAAAATTAAGTGGAGAAAACAAGTCCTTCGGACCGGAATCGAACCAGTGACCTAAGGATGACAGCTGGAATTTCCCCTACAGTCCTCCGCTCTACCAACTGAGCTACCGAAGGAACGATGCAATCCAGCCCTGCAGCTTGCCATACAATGTGTTCATCTATTAACTAGTTACAACTACAGAGATAATCTTGTGTATAAATATTGGGTTAATGGCGAGACACTGCCATATTTTACTGCTCACGAGTTAATGTCATTTCACAAGGAAAAGGCAACCAACACAACGAGAGTACAAAAAAACAAAGCCTGTAATCAGCAACTCCTTTTTGGAATATGTACTTGTATAATAATATATACACCAAAATTATTAGGATGAAAAAAAATCTGATCTAGCTGCTAAATTGTATTGTCACACTATGGTTTCGAGCTGTCAAGCGTACAAGAATTCACCAAACAAAGGGCATTAAGCTTTTCAAGCAGGAAGTATGTCCCACCCCGAGTGAGCACACAACACCATTTGTTTGATTAACCCTTTAGGATCCAGAATGGGGCTGAAATTTGTCATCCTTTATCCAAAACCATAAAATAAATCTTCTGTGTTTATATCCAGGCCAATTTCATATTTAGTGATGAATGTGTCTATGTGTCTTATCAATTGGTTAATTTTATGTAAGGTATTACCACTAATGAGCCTACCAGAAACTCTCAAAGAAGCCGATACGATCGAATTGCATATATATATATATATATCTATATATCTATCTATATATATATATATATATATATATATATATATATATATATATATATAAAATAGTGAAAAATTACCGCTCTCAACAAGCTCAGTTAGAGCAACTGATTTTAATAGAAAAACAAAAGAAAGTCCAATGTTTCAATCATATCATAGTAATCTTCCTCAGGGGAAAAAAAAAAATATATATATATATAATATATATACACAATAAATCCATGTGTCTACTCAATTGGTTGGAAATTATATATATTTTAACGTTTTTAATGTAAGGTTCTGCTGCTAAAAACACTCACAGAAGTCAATACAGTCCAATTGAATATCAATGGATGTGTGTGTGTTTCACTGAGGAAGGTTCCTGTACATAACTGAAACAATAAAGCTAACTTTGTTTGATTAATACAGTTGTATAAATTCAGTTAATTTGGACTTGGTATTTTCCATTACTGACACCTAGGTACTGGTGCAATCTATTATGGTTTGTATGTATATACAGGGCCACCATTAGAAATCAATGGTCAACAAAAATCTTGTTTACACTGCTTCAGGACTTTAACTTTGGCTCCTTTCATGGCTTTGGGTCTTTTCACGGCTTCAGTACTTCAACTATTGTTCATTTCGTGGCTTCGGGTCTTTTTGTGGCTTCAGAATTTCAACTTCGGGTCTACTTGCGGCTTTGGCTCTGTTTGACGCTTCGGGACTTCGGCTCTTCAGACTTTAGCGGTTCAACACGACTTCGGAAAAGTGGAGCACAGTTGGGCCCCCCCTATAGCCCCAGGCCCTGTGCCCCCCCTCATGGCGGCCATATATATATATATATATATATATATATACACACACACACACACAAGTCAATATTTTTATTAGGTATTAGAAACTTTGAAGCAAGACATTTTTCTAATTTCATTTTAAAGTGGACCTGTTACCCAGACATAAAAAGCTGCATAATAAAAGTCCTTTTTAAATTAAACATGATTTCCAAATTCTTCTTCTTCTTTTTATTTAAGCATTCATAGCTGGTGTAAACTCATTTAAAAATCTCAGCTGTCAATCAAATATTGTCTGTCCCTCCTTTATGCCATAGAGGCGGGGTAGGCAATTACTTTCACTTACTAGATATCACTGCTCTCCCCACATCCCTCCTGTTCTCTTCACCATTTAATTGTGGCATGGGGATGGACATAAGGTCCCCCATTCTATTGCACATCATTTGAGATGATGCCATGCTTGCCCTTATATCAGTGTTCACAAAATGGCTCCTTCCCGCTTGCTATAATTACAGTATAAATTCCCAGATGGAAGAAAAAAAAGATTCAAATAATTTTTACAGTATACTCAAAGTTCATTTTGCTTGACTAACGTGATAAAATAGGATTTGGAATCTTTATTTTTTGGGTGATAAGTTCCCTTTAAGTGATGGGAATAACAACCATGTAACCTACAAGGATTAATTGTCTAGAAAAGAAATCTTTTAGGAAAAAGTTTTTTTTTTGTAGGGTACTGCCACCAAGTCAGAATCAAAAACTCTCAAATAAGTCAGTACAGTCCAATGTCATATTGTGTGATAGATATAAAATCAGTGTGACCATGTGTCTTAATCTATATCGGAGAGTTGGTAAAAAATATTTAATGAAAAGTTCTGCTATTAATGAGTAAGTACTGGTCATGTGTAAAGGTCCATTTTTATGTTCTAATAAATGTTTTTCTTTTATAATTATTGCTTTTAAATACTTTAATGAGTTCTACACATTTTCACATGATGTTACGTTACTGCCTCTAATGAGCCTACCAGAAATGATCAAACGAGAAAACAGGCTAAACTATCTACAAAATAAACTTGGCCAATTTATTACCACTGGTTGATTCACATGAAAAAAGGCTTTTCTTAATGTTTTAATTGAGCAAGGATTCAATATTTGAACTAGAAAAATTTGTATAGATGTGTAATACAGCTCTTGAAAAACATATCTTTCCAATTATCCAATGTATTCACCTTTGTAAGTCTCTCTTTGCAACAGTAGGCTTCTCATCTAACCCGTTACTTCTAAAACCATTAATTTCATTTAGTTAGGTTTGTTTGGTGTTTGGTGTCAAATAAATGTCTAGATACTGTTATAATGATCTTGTTGGGGCTCACAGTGCAATTCCAGTTTTTTTTTATATCATAATATGTAGAATGAGTAAAGAGACCATCTCATTTGTGTTGTCTGAGCCAGCAGTACACAGGGGGAAAAAACTGGTGGGTTTAAGATAAAAAAAACACCAGTTCTCTTAGAACATCCTATTAAAAGCTAATTCCTTTAAGAGGCACATTTAAGGAAAATGGTTACTAAATTAGGACACTTTACTTTTAATACAATTTGAACTATTTGCCATTCTAGTTATGCTCTTTTGAACTTTCAAATCTTATCTGATGGTGGGGGAAACTGACCCATACACAGAACACAGATGGGGCGCCTTTATAAACATACAGTAGGTTCTCAATTTCACATCTGCAGTTGCAAATGGCAGTTTTAAACTATTTGTCAATTGGCTGCTATTGGCAACTGCTTGTGTAAAATTTAGCTGTTGAAACATTTGAATATTTAAAAGCAGATAAATTAGGCCACAGTGAAAAACAAAAAGAGACTGCTCATTGCTATTCCCCCAACCAGGTGCTCAGTCCTCAGTGTTCCTTACTGTAACATATGGCAAACCAAAACGAATGGACGGCACTTCTGGACAAGGCTTTATTGGCAGGTAGCTGTACAATGCCTAACACATTTCGGGAATGTATCCCGTAATCATAGGCTCCTATGACATTTATTTCTACCGAAGATGATTCTGTTGTTGATATTCATTTAGTCTGTAAGCTTTTTCAGCAGGGCCCTCTTCACCTCTAGTACTGATTATTGGTTGTTTTGTTTGTAAATTTTTATGTTCAATGTATACACCCATTTATTGTACAGCACTATGCAATATGGTGCCACCTTATAAATACATGTTAATAATATTTATAATATAATAATAATATTATAAAAAGTCATTGGTGGTCAGGGTCACCCTACAAGCTAACAAAATGAATTGGTGGCCACCCCCACGCACACAAGTTAAAAAAAAAATTTGTTGCAACCCCCTAAGTAATAAAAAGCCATTGGTGGTAAGGACCCCCTACAAGTTAAAAAAAATATTGGTAGCCTGGTTCCCCCAACAAGTTTAAAAAAAAGCATTGGTGACAAGGCCCCTCCAAAAGTTATAAATTGGTGTTCAGTAGAACTTACCTTTAAAGGTCTTATTCATTCTCCTCTTTTACAGCTCCAGTTGGCGACTTCCGCTCCTTTTGGTGGTTTAAAAACCACCAGGGCCGGTACGGCTGTCTCCCCTAATGGCGGCCCTGCTTGTAAATGACAAAGTGCAGGCAATCAGCAGGCAGTGCATTACTGATCTTAGAGCCACCTGCAGGCATAAGAACACTGTTCTTTGGCAGTGCTGTCTAACTGGCGGCCTGCGGGTTGCATGCATTACATGCATTAAAAAAATCAAGTTATTTTTTACACAAGAAGCCTGTTGATGTGTTGTGAATTATCCTGCCAAATTTAACACTACATAATAAATATGCCCCTTATGCCAGGAACTGTACTATGACTTTAAATATCCCTCCCAGATTCATTTGTGGGACTGTCACATGTAAGAACTACGGTAGTTTGCCAATCAGCTGGTTACATATAAGGCAGATCTCACTTGTCCCCTTGCAGGTGTTTTTTTTACTGTATGAGATACCTGTTGTTTTCAAAGTTATCATTGAAGCTAAATATGTTTTATAGCACAGTAGTTTATTTCCTATTGGGATTCCCTACAGTGAACAGCTGTTAGGTGAATGCACCAGGTATCCTCTCTCTCTGAAGTTAAAAATCTGTGTAAACATCTTGTTCAACTATATAAGTAACTTACAATTTACATATCTGTCATTTAACACAACGGCTTATGTAATATCCTGTTAAATATTTTTGAAAAACATTTTGTTAGGAAAATACACATTCCTTGTAGGTATGGAAAACTTTTTCTTTCTTTTTTTTGTCTTTTTCTTTGTATCCCCCCCTTCTTTATCTTCTGTACCCCTGATACTTTTTTTGATATTGAAAACTTAATAAAAAGAGATTTAACAATGGAAAAAAACATGTGCCCCTGCATTAAACTGCCTTGGCCAGCACCAGATGCCCATTTCTGAACAACTGTCCCACCCATTGTCCACATGCGCAGTGCTGATGTGTGTGTGTGGGGGGGGAGAGGCCCATCATTCAACCCACACCACTAACTCTGCCATCCTGAATGTGGGCCCCGCAAGTCTGCAGCTGCTGTGGGGGGAAACAGCCCCTGCAAGTATTTTAAAGGAAAACTATACCCCCCAAACAATGTAGGTATCTATAAAAAGATAATGCATAAAACAGCTCATATGTAAAACCCTGTTTCGTGTAAATAAACCATTTTCATACTAATACACTTTTCTAGTAGTATGTGCCATTGGGTAATCATAAATAGAAAATTGCACACAAACATACCAACAAACCATACTTGTTAGGTCACATGAGCCAATTAACAGACAGAGTTGTGTCTCTTGCTTCAACACTTCTTCCTTTTACAGTAAGAGTTATAGTATTTCTGGTCAGGTGATCTCTGAAGCAGCACACATCACATCACCATCACAAAATGGTGGTTTTAGGCAAGAGATATAAGGGCATTATTTACTTAAATATATATACCAGTTTGGTAAGATTATTTAATATGCCACTTAATATGATATAAACTGTTGCTTAAAGTGGACCTGTCACCCAGACACAAAAATCTGTATAATAAAAGTCCTTTTCAAATTAAACATGAAATCCAATTTCAATTTTTTATTAAAGCATTCATAGCTGTTGTAAACTCATTTAAAAATCTCACCTGTCAATCAAATATTGTCTGCCCCGCCTCTATGCCTAGGCATAGAGGCGGGGCAGACAATTGCTTTCACTTTCCATTCAGCACTTCCTAGATGTCACTGCTCTCCCCACATTCCCCCCCCCCCCCGTTCTCTTCACCATTTAATTGTGTAGCCAGTGCATGGGGATGGAAATCAGGTCCCCTATTCTGGTGCACAAACAAGATTCTGAGATGATACAAGACTTGTCTTAATAACAGTGTGCACAAAATGGCTCCTGCCTGCTTGTTATAATTATGAATTCCCAGACTGAAGGAAACAAGATTCAATAATTTATATAGTGTAATTAAAGTTCATTTTGCTTGACTAATGTGATAAAATAGGATTTTGAATAATTTTTTTGGGTGACGGGTCCACTTTAAGTATTCATTTTGGGGGTGTAGTTTTCCTTTAATATGATAAAAAAGAAAAAATATATAAGGAATACTTCTTACACATAAAAACCACCATCTTTAGCAGATATAGCACCATTATCTTGTTGTGGTGTCACAAGTAAAGTTGGGTTAGAAGCTTCTGCTTTTTTTCTAGTACTGAACATGGGTTTTTGATTTGCTCTACTTCCTTTCCCCAGTGCAGGAGTCACTGAAAGTTTTTCATTTAAATTAAGGTCAACAAAACTATAAACAGGAAATGCTGATTGAACTGGGACTCTTATACACCTAAGCACACAGTACCTTCTGGTCTGGACTTGTGGACATGTATACATATAAGGTCTGGTGCTTTGGGTCTAGGCAGATAACAGATTAATAAAATAATAGTATTATGAATATTTAGTCAGTAAATTATCTAGCAGATTATATGCAACTTTCTTGATTAATTATAAGGGGATTATATACTAAACATCGGTTGTTTCTGTTTTCGAATTTTTAAGGGAAAAAAGCCTCACATTATTAGAGATTTGTTATACCCTGAGGCTGCTAAAATTCCAAATCCGAAAATCCGCCATCCCAAACCTGTAGAGGTCATGTAGAAGTCAATGGCAGATGTCCATTTTACAATTTGAAGATATCATGATCTGCACTGGGTGAGATATTTTATAGAGATAAAATCATGGAAAGGAGTTTGGTCGAGCTTAGTTTAATAAAAAGATTAGATAAATTTGAGTTTTATTAAATAACCCCCTAAAATTTTAAATTCCAGTTTTTAAAACAAAAATTCTAATCTTGTAGCGCAGCGGATGGAACAACACTAGTAACTCTCTACACACACCGATGCCAAAGTAAGCGTAGAGCAGGCTGTGGGTAGGGTTGCCACCTTTTCTGGAAAAAAATACCGGCCTTCCTAAAGATTTAGCTTTTTTCCCTGTTGGGGTCGACCATAATTTTTACCGGCCAGGCCAGTAAAATACTGGCCAGGTGGCAACCCTAGTTGTGGGTGGCAGCACAGGGGCTCATGCCTCAGAGTTGCATCAGAAACCCTTAGTTTTGTTTTAGGCATTTGTTTTATGCATCAGTATACATTTGTAAATGCAAAAATAAAAGCCTATGTGAAGGAGCCCTTCAAACATTTTGTATAGCCTTATTCATGTCCCTTTTTAATGGTTTTTAAAGGTTGGACCTATATTACATGTATGTCGGCTGCGCACACTACTATTTATAAATTTTTGAAGTTTACTAAGCCTTATGCGGCGGTGCGTAAGATAAATATAATCAGATGCAAAATGAGAATTTAAAGATCTTATTTTCCGCACACAGTAAATTACTTCATATAATCAATTAATTAAATAATTAATTAATCCTCGGACTGCCATAAATTGAATTAATTAATTGAAGTTTTTTAATTTCATCATACAAAAAAGTGATAAATACTATACAAAATTCATTCATAAATATACAATTAGATCACCAAAATTCATGTGTATATAGTCCATTTCATGTAGGCACCAATTTTTTAAAAAAAAACATTAATTTAAGCAGCTTAAGGTTGGACCTATATTACTATATGTAAATAATATAAACATTTGACAGATAGTAAGTAACTGTCAAGCTTGGGCTAACAACAGAAATGAAATTTAGTTTCAGTGTAATGTAAACACTGCCTGTAATCATTTTACTTTTCTAATGCAGCCATGTGGCAATGTACAACAAATATTACTGTTAACCCTTTAAGTGCCAGCAGAATTTCACATTTTGGTTACGCGAAATGCCAGCCGTTTTTAAGCATTTTGTGCTCTCTCACTTTAGGGGCATTTTCTGAGGGGAAACCTATAGTTTACCTAGGAAAACTATACATTGTTTTTTTCGGTAGAAACTGAGCTTTCTAAATCTGCCTGAGTTTTCATGTATTTCCACCTGTGCAAAAAAATTTATAGTGCTAAATAACAAAAAAAAATGAAAAATTACCATTTTTCATTGTATATCAATTTATACCAGAAAAATATTTCATTTTACAGATGAAAATCCAACTGATTTGGAAAGCCTTATGTCTCTCGAACGTGCCAATACCAGATATGTATAGTTTTAGGGAGATTTAGGATTTCTGTACAGCAAAAACTCCCGGCAGTATATTACTGAATTTTGAAAGCACTAAGGCAGAAAACGGCATGCTTTAGATTCCAAGGCAAAAAATCCTGAAACCATAGGTTTACCCCAGAAAACCATACATTTTTGAAAAGTACACATTCTGCCGATTACAAAATGGGTAACTATGTCTCTCTACTCCCAACTACCAAACAGAAAAGCTTGTCTGAACATAGCGGTTTTTCAAAATAAAATTCAAAATTTTGAAAAATCATTTCAAAGGTTTTATTTTGCTGCTCCGCATATCCCAAACTATATTACGTACCAAGAAAAAGCACCTGAAATATGATTGCCAGGGGTCCACTGAACAGTTTGATATCCATTATGCATAGGTTTACCAAAGTATCTGGCATTTAGAGACACAAATATGAAGTTAGCGCATCCAAATTGTTCAGGACTTTACTTCAGCTACTGAGAAATCAACACATTGACTGCATTTTTTGTGGGGTAAAAACACAGAAATATATGTTTACCCCCCAAACCCATATATTTTTGGAAAGAACACATTCTACAGAATCTAAAATGGGTACCCATGCCTTTCTGCTCCAAACTACTGAGTCGCAAGGCTTTCCCAAAATTGTCGGTTTTGGTGAAATATCTGAAAATTGCCTCAAAACTTCAACTTCCCAGCACCATATCACCCATGTATCATTACGTACTAAGAAAAAGCACCCTAAATATGATTGCCAGGGTTCCTCTGAACATTTTGGTGGCCATTGTTCATAAGTTTACCAAAGTATCTGGCATTTAGAGGCCCCAAAATGAAGTTAGCGCATACAAACAGTCCCGTGAGTAACTTCATCTAATGAGAAATCAACACATTGACTGCATTTTTGTGGGGTAAAAACACAGAAATATATGTTTACCCCCCAAAACCCATATATTTTTGGAAAGTACACATTCTACAGAATCTAAAATGGGTACCCATGCCTTTCTGCTCCAAACTACTGAGTCGCAAGGCCTTCCCACAATTGTCGGTTTTGGTGAAATATCTGAAAATTGCCTCAAAGCTTCAACTTCTCAGCACCATATCACCCATGTATCATTACGTACTAAGAAAAAGCACCCTAAATATGATTGCCAGGGTTCCTCTGAACATTTTGGTGGCCATTGTTCATAAGTTTACCAAAGTATCTGGCATTTAGAGGCCCCAAAATGAAGTTAGCGCATACAAACAGTCCCGTGGGTAACTTCAGCTAATGAAAAATCAACACATTGACTGCATTTTTGTGGGGTAAAAACACAGAAATATATGTTTACCCCCCAAAACCCATATATTTTTGGAAAGTTCACATTCTACAGAATCTAAAATGGGTACCCATGCCTTTCTGTTCCAAACTACTGAGTCGCAAGGCTTTCCCACAATTGTCGGTTTTGGTGAAATATCTGAAAATTGCCTCAAAGCTTCAACTTCTCAGCACCATATCACCCATGTATCGTTACGCACCAAGAAAAAACACCCTAAATATGATTGCCAGGGTTCCTCCAAACAGTTTGGTGGCCATTGTTCATAGGTTTACCAAAGTATCTGGCAGTTAGAGGCCTCAAAATGAAGTTAGCGCATACAAATAGTCCTGTGGGTAACTTCATCTAATGAAAAATCAACACATTGACTGCATTTTTGTGGGGTAAAAACACAGAAATATATGTTTACCCCCCAAACCCATATATTTTTGGAAAGTACACATTCTACCGAATCTAAAATGGGTACCCATGCCTTTCTGCTCCAAACTACTGAGTCGCAAGGCTTTCCCACAATTGTCGGTTTTGGTGAAATATCTGAAAATTTCCTCAAAGCTTCAACTTCTCAGCACCATATCACCCATGTATCGTTACGCACCAAAAAAAAACACCCTAAATATGATTGCCAGGGGTCCTCCAAACAGTTTGGTGCCCACTGTGCATAGGTTTACCAAAGTATATGGCAGTTAGAGGCCCCAAAATGAAGTTAGCGCATACAAATAGTCCTGTGGGTAACTTCAGCTAATGAAAAATCAACACATTGACTGCATTTTTGTGGGGTAAAAACACAGAAATATATGTTTACCCCCCAAACCCATATATTTTTGGAAAGTACACATTCTACCGAATCTAAAATGGGTACCCATGCCTTTCTGCTCCAAACTACTGAGTCGCAAGGCTTTCCCACAATTGTCGGTTTTGGTGAAATATCTGAAAATTGCCTCAAAGCTTCAACTTCTCAGCACCATATCACCCATGTATCGTTACGCACCAAAAAAAAAACACCCTAAATATGATTGCCAGGGGTCCTCCAAACAGTTTGGTGCCCACTGTGCATAGGTTTACCAAAGTATATGGCAGTTAGAGGCCCCAAAATGAAGTTAGCGCATACAAATAGTCCTGTGGGTAACTTCAGCTAATGAAAAATCAACACATTGACTGCATTTTTGTGGGGTAAAAACACAGAAATATATGTTTACCCCCCAAAACCCATATATTTTTGGAAAGTTCACATTCTACAGAATCTAAAATGGGTACCCATGCCTTTCTGTTCCAAACTACTGAGTCGCAAGGCTTTCCCACAATTGTCGGTTTTGGTGAAATATCTGAAAATTGCCTCAAAGCTTCAACTTCTCAGCACCATATCACCCATGTATCGTTACGCACCAAGAAAAAACACCCTAAATATGATTGCCAGGGTTCCTCCAAACAGTTTGGTGGCCATTGTTCATAGGTTTACCAAAGTATCTGGCAGTTAGAGGCCTCAAAATGAAGTTAGCGCATACAAATAGTCCTGTGGGTAACTTCATCTAATGAAAAATCAACACATTGACTGCATTTTTGTGGGGTAAAAACACAGAAATATATGTTTACCCCCCAAACCCATATATTTTTGGAAAGTACACATTCTACCGAATCTAAAATGGGTACCCATGCCTTTCTGCTCCAAACTACTGAGTCGCAAGGCTTTCCCACAATTGTCGGTTTTGGTGAAATATCTGAAAATTTCCTCAAAGCTTCAACTTCTCAGCACCATATCACCCATGTATCGTTACGCACCAAAAAAAAACACCCTAAATATGATTGCCAGGGGTCCTCCAAACAGTTTGGTGCCCACTGTGCATAGGTTTACCAAAGTATATGGCAGTTAGAGGCCCCAAAATGAAGTTAGCGCATACAAATAGTCCTGTGGGTAACTTCAGCTAATGAAAAATCAACACATTGACTGCATTTTTGTGGGGTAAAAACACAGAAATATATGTTTACCCCCCAAACCCATATATTTTTGGAAAGTACACATTCTACCGAATCTAAAATGGGTACCCATGCCTTTCTGCTCCAAACTACTGAGTCGCAAGGCTTTCCCACAATTGTCGGTTTTGGTGAAATATCTGAAAATTGCCTCAAAGCTTCAACTTCTCAGCACCATATCACCCATGTATCGTTACGCACCAAAAAAAAAACACCCTAAATATGATTGCCAGGGGTCCTCCAAACAGTTTGGTGCCCACTGTGCATAGGTTTACCAAAGTATATGGCAGTTAGAGGCCCCAAAATGAAGTTAGCGCATACAAATAGTCCTGTGGGTAACTTCAGCTAATGAAAAATCAACACATTGACTGCATTTTTGTGGGGTAAAAACACAGAAATATATGTTTACCCCCCAAACCCATATATTTTTGGAAAGTACACATTCTACCGAATCTAAAATGGGTACCCATGCCTTTCTGCTCCAAACTACTGAGTCGCAAGGCTTTCCCACAATTGTCGGTTTTGGTGAAATATCTGAAAATTGCCTCAAAGCTTCAACTTCTCAGCACCATATCACCCATGTATCGTTACGCACCAAAAAAAAACACCCTAAATATGATTGCCAGGGGTCCTCCAAACAGTTTGGTGCCCACTGTGCATAGGTTTACCAAAGTATATGGCAGTTAGAGGCCCCAAAATGAAGTTAGCGCATACAAATAGTCCTGTGGGTAACTTCAGCTAATGAAAAATCAACACATTGACTGCATTTTTGTGGGGTAAAAACACAGAAATATATGTTTACCCCCCAAACCCATATATTTTTGGAAAGTACACATTCTACCGAATCTAAAATGGGTACCCATGCCTTTCTGCTCCAAACTACTGAGTCGCAAGGCTTTCCCACAATTGTCGGTTTTGGTGAAATATCTGAAAATTGCCTCAAAGCTTCAACTTCTCAGCACCATATCACCCACGTATCGTTACGCACCAAAAAAAAACACCCTAAATATGATTGCCAGGGGTCTTCCAAACAGTTTGGTGCCCACTGTGCATAGGTTTACCAAAGTATATGGCAGTTAGAGGCCCCAAAATGAAGTTAGCGCATACAAATAGTCCTGTGGGTAACTTCAGCTAATGAAAAATCAACACATTGACTGCATTTTTGTGGGGTAAAAACACAGAAATATATGTTTACCCCCCAAACCCATATATTTTTGGAAAGTACACATTATACAGAATCTAAAATGGGTACCCATGCCTTTCTGCCCCAAACTACTGAGTCGCAAGGCTTTGCCAAATTTGGCGGTTTTGGTAAAATATTCTGAAAATTGCCTCAAAGCTTCAACTTTCCAGCATCGTATTGTCCATGTATCATTACCAGCATAAAGCATCCTAAATATAAACATAGGGGTCTACTAAACAGTTTGATGCCCAATGTGCATAGATATACCAAACTATGTGGGGCACAGAGACCCCCAAATGACAATATGTATAGACATTTTCACGGCTGACGCGCTGGCTGCTGCAATATAACCACCCGGTGTGTGTATTATGCGACATTAGACCACCTAACAGTACAGAGACCCCAGAAAACCATATATTTTCAGAAAGTACACATTTTGACGAATCCAATATGGGTAAATATGTGTTCCTACTGCAAACTGTCAAACTGCAAAGCAATGCTGAACGTAACGGTTTTTATCAAATTTCTGAAAATCGTCACAAAGCTTGAATTTTACCCCATTATATGCCCCACATTTCGTAACTTATCAGCATAAAACATCCTGAATATGAACGCCAGGGGTCTACTGAACACTTTGATGCCCAATATGCATAGATATACCAAACTATGTGGCGCACAGAGACCCCCAAATGACAATAGTGTATATACATTTTCACGGCTGACGCACGCTGGCTGCTGCAATATAAGCACCCGGTGTGTGTAATATGCGACATTAGACCCCCTAACAGTACAGAGACCCCAGAAAACCATATATTTTCAGAAAGTACACATTCTGACGAATCCAAAATGGGTAAATATGTGTTCCTACTGCAAACTGTCAAACTGCAAAGCAATGCTGAACGTAACAGTTTTTATCAAATTTCTGAAAATCGTCACAAAGCTTGAAATTTATCCCATTATATGCCCCACATTTCGTAACTTATCAGCATAAAACATCCTAAATATGAGCGCCAGGGGTCTACTGAACACTTTGATGCCCAAAATGCATAGATATACCAAACTATGTGGCGCACAGAGACCCACAAATGACAATATGTATAGACATTTTCACGGCTGACACGCTGGCTGCAGCAATATAACCACCCGGTGTGTGTGTATTATGCGACATTAGACCACCTAACAGTACAGAGACCCCAGAAAACCATATATTTTCAGAAAGTACACATTCTGACGAATCCAATATGGGTAAATAAGTGTTTCTACTGCAAACTGCCAAACTGCAAAGCAATGCTGAACATAACGGTTTTTATCAAATTTCTGAAAATCGTCACAAAGCTTGAATTTTACCCCATTATATGCCCCACATTTCGTAACTTATCAGCATAAAACATCCTGAATATGAACGCCAGGGGTCTACTGAACACTTTGATGCCCAATATGCATAGATATACCAAACTATGTGGCGCACAGAGACCCCCAAATGACAATAGTGTATACATTTTCACGGCTGACGCGCGCTGGCTGCTGCAATATAAGCACCCGGTGTGTCTAATATGCGACATTAGACCCCCCTAACAGTACAGAGACCCCAGAAAACCATATATTTTCGGAAAGTACACATTCTGACGAATCCAATATGGGTAAATATGTGTTCCTACTGCATACTGTCAAACTGCAAAGCAATGCTGAACGTAACGGTTTTTATCAAATTTCTGAAAATCGTCACAAAGCTTGAATTTTACCCCATTATATGCCCCACATTTCGTAACTTATCAGCATAAAACATCCTGAATATGAACGCCAGGGGTCTACTAAACACTTTGATGCCCAATATGCATAGATATACCAAACTATGTGGCGCACAGAGACCCCCAAATGACAATAGTGTATACATTTTCACGGCTGATGCGCGCTGGCTGCTGCAATACAAGCACCTGGTGTGTGTAATATGCGACATTAGACCCCCCTAACAGTACAGAGACCCCAGAAAACCATATATTTTCAGAAAGTACACATTTTGACGAATCCAATATGGGTAAATATGTGTTCCTACTGCAAACTGTCAAACTGCAAAGCAATGCTGAACGTAACGGTTTTTATCAAATTTCTGAACATCGTCACAAAGCTTGAATTTTACCCCATTATATGCCCCACATTTCGTAACTTATCAGCATAAAACATCCTAAATATGAGCGCATGGGGTCTACTGAACACTTTGATGCCCAATATGCATAGATATACCAAACTATGTGGCGCACAGAGACCCCCAAATGACAATATGTATAGACATTTTCACGGCTGACGCGCTGGCTGCTGCAATATAACCACCCAGTGTGTGTATTATGCGACATTAGACCACCTAACAGCACAGAGACCCCAGAAAACCATATATTTTCAGAAAGTACACATTTTGACGAATCCAATATGGGTAAATAAGTGTTTCTACTGCAAACTGCCAAACTGCAAAGCAATGCTGAACATAACGGTTTTTATCAAATTTCTGAAAATCGTCACAAAGCTTGAATTCTACCCCATTATATGCCCCACATTTCGTAGCTTATCAGCATAAAACATCCTAAATATGAGCGCCAGGGGTCTACTGAACACTTTGATGCCCAATATGCATAGATATACCAAACTATGTTGCGCACAGAGACCCCCAAATGACAATATGTATAGACATTTTCACAGCTGACGCGCTGGCTGCTGCAATATAAGCACCTGGTGTGTGTATTATGCGACATTAGACCCCCCTAACAGTACAGAGACCCCAGAAAACCATATATTTTCAGAAAGTACACATTCTGACGAATCCAAAATGGGTAAATAAGTGTTTCTACAGCAAACTGCCAAACTGCAAAGCAATGCTGAACATAACGGTTTTTATCAAATTTCTGAAAATCGTCACAAAGCTTGAATTTTACCCCATTATGTGCCCCACATTTCGTAACGTATCAGCATAAAACATCCTAAATATGAATGACAGGGGTCTACTGAACACTTTGATGCCCAATATGCATAGATATACCAAACTATGTGGCGCACAGAGACCCCCAAATGGATATATAGTAGATAAAATTTACATAGGCAAAACAAAATAACACAGAACAGTGTGAAATGCAAATAAATCACCAAAAACTAATAAAACCACAAAAATCAATGCTTTTTTTTTTCACACTAGTGTAATCGGCCACCAGAATTACCGTTTGAATATTTTAGCTGGGCCAAATCGATTATACGGGCAGAAACAAGTGAACAACACAAATGCAGAGCTGAAAATGCAATAAAATGGCTAAAAATTCAATAAAATGGCTAAAAATGCACCAAAATACCCAAAATTGCAATATAACCACCAAAATAACATACAAAAGCTATTGCACAGTACGGTTAGCGAATACGCTATTCGGAACGGCAATAAAACATTTTTTTTAGCCCAAAAAGAGACGATGCGATAAGAAAAAAAAAAAAAAAAGCCACAAAGCCATATATGTACATATGCGTGTGCACAACGGGTAAATTGCATGTTATTTGCGCATGTGCGCGTGTGCAAGTGTACATGGGTGCTGTGAGTGTGTGTGACCCCCCCAATCCCCAAAAATCTATGTGTGAGTGTGTGTAAGTGTGAATGTAAGTGTATATTACTGTAATAAGTGTGTGTTGGTGTGTTTGTGTGTTTTTGTGTGTGTAAATGTTACACTTACCTGGGGTAGATGCTGCAGATCGATCAGAAAGGGTCCCACGCAGCAGATCTCCAGCTCCAACGATCATCAGCCATGTGGGGGCGGAGCTGGGCGGAAGTGCGGCGCAGGCAGCAGCAGGACGCATAGGAAACGCGTCCCTGCTGCTGCTTTGGGGCCCCTGGGCGATCGCGCCCCAGGGGCCACACGATCCCCTGCTCTGCTCGTTGTCTAGGGGCAGGGGATCGTGAAGGAGCGGAGCGAGCGGCTCTAACAGCCGCTCCTCCGCTCGCAAACCCGGAAGTGCTGCAGAACGTAGAATCTACGATCTGTGGCACTTTGGTCCTTTGATCCACAGAACGTAGATTCTACGTTCTGTGGCACTTAAAGGGTTAATATTGTATTCTTACTCTATTTATGTTGACGGTTTCATTGCCTGTTTGGTGTCTTATTGACCCATGACACCAAATCATAAAGACCAGGGACACTTCTTATCTATCTACAGGAATACACCTATATAAATATATATATAGATAGATATACATTCATCAGGTAAAACTAAGCAGTAAACGATACAATTATATAGTAATATGTTTTGCACTGGCAAACGAAGAAGAGGGGATATAAAATACGAGGTTGGGCAAAATGAAAAGTATGAAGTTTTGAGTGTCTAGCTGCCCGAAATGTAGCCGGTACTTAGGCCTGACGTGTAAAAATGATGGTTGCTCCCGATGTTATTAATAGGGAAAAAAGATAAATATATAGGAAGGCCCGTATTTTTTTCCAGAAAAGGTGGCAACCCTATTGGTACCACAGGCTACAATTTTTGAAGCGAGGGCAATGGAAGTGTTGGTTATAAAAAACTTGTGTTGTATTATATACCTGCTAGTACCCAAAGCATGAAGTAATATATAGCCTACTGCCTGTATGCCAATGATTTTTACGTTTCTGAGACAGATAAAGGATTGTTTTCCGAATAATACCATAATTGTAGGCTGTAATGTTCTTCACAAACCTGGAGGGAAATCTCGCAATATCCTTTATGGTTAACTGGGCCCTAATTCTGTGACTTATATTTGCCGCTGACCTTCCTGCAGCCTTCCCAATACTCCTCAGGGCCAGCAGCACCGCTACTGAGATGATACGCCCCTCATAATATAGGCCAGTCGCCGAATTGCCATCTTATAAATGAGCAGCAAAATGCGGCCAGAACTCGTGTCGCACTTATTATTGGGGTGCAGGGGCATTCATGCAAAAGTTTCATATATTTTACAGAAATCTTGTCTTTCGATCCACCATGTACAAAAGAAAATGTGTGTGTATATATATTTACGAAATGTAACGTACAGTGTGGCTGCCTTTTTTTTTTTTGGAAAAGGTCAACACCTCCCTATTCTGAGGGTGGCAGGGGCTCTTAGCCAATGGTGAGTGCGCATGGTGCACGGCTGAAATGGCGGGAAGGAGCTCATGCATTATATAGCGGAGGGACCAGGGGTGTGGCACAGTGGCGCAGTGGAGATTGATGAGGATTCTGTTATGAAGTCAGTGAAAAAAGTCACGTTCACGCCATCACCCAGTAAGGCAGGAGACAAAAACAAATTTTCAAAAGTGTCGGTAAGTTACTACTGGTGATCCTGCCATTTGCTGGGTGTGTATATGCGAATATTAAGCTGTGCTGCCTTTATGTAAATACGCAATGTCATATTTCGTTTGTAGATAAGGGCTCTTTTTTTTATTATACCTCCCAGCCGCCCCAAGTCTTAACCTTAAGCTATAGCTATAGAAAAACCGAGGCTTTGTTTAAAAAAAACAACTAAACTACACTAAAAACAACTATGTTGTTTTCTTCCTCTATACGTTTTCCATTTGTTGGGAACCTGTGCAGATGTAGAACCAATGTTGGGGCGTCATTTTTTGTTTCATTATAAAAAGTTGATTGTTGGCATCGCTGAAGCTTCCTACACAAACGTTACATGTGTTTACAGTTACATATAATGGATATTTTTGATAACCCACTGTCCCTGCCTTGCAGTCTTTAAACAATGTTAACCACTATATCTATCCTTAATGGATTTATTTGTTGGTTTAGTTGTACATAAACCAGCATGACACTTAGTAAATGTAATTAAAGTACTGTTTAGCAGGCAGCATATGGGTGATGACAAATATACAAATAATAAATATTATGTCAAATCCATGGGCTTTAGATGTTATGCAGATATTATCTGTTGTCTGGACTGCTTGGGACCTGAGCTTTTCCAGATAAGGGATCTTTTCATAATTAGGAACACCATACCTTAAGGGTCTGGCCACACAAACAGAATCAGGGAGATTAGTCGCGCCAGTGATTCATGTGGCTTAGTTACCATCAAGTCAAAGGTTTTAATAATATAGAGAAAAAGGAAATAATTTTTTAAAAATTAGAATTTTTTGCTTAAAATTTACACTATGGGAGACACTAGCCTTCCTGTAATTAAGAACTTTCTTTGATTTCTGGATAAGGGATGCCAATACCTGTACTTGGTCCCAGAGGCAATCATTGGATTCTAAAGGTGTCCCTGTTTACCATCATACCTTAAGGCTACTAGAAAATCATGTAAACAATAAATAAACCCATAGACTGGCTTTGCCTTCAATGAGGATTAATTATATCTTAGTCTGGATCAAGTACAAGGTACAGTTTTTTATTACAGAGAAAAAATACATAATTTTTTAAAATTTGGACTATTTGAATAAAATGGAGTCTATGGGAGATGGCCTTCCTGTAATTGGGTGCTTTCTGGGTAATGGGTTTCCAGATAACGGATCCCATACCTGTACTATAATTGGGGGTTAGATTGTGAAGGTGCTCTTAACTCAATGCATTAATAACACTAGGGATTGGTATTAATGCTATATAATAATACAGCTATGGGATCCGTTATCCGGAAACCCGTTACCCAGAAAGCACCCAATTACAGGAAGGCCATCTCCCTTAGGCTCCATTTTATCCAAATAATCCAAATTTTAAAAAATGATTAACTTTTTCTCTATACTAAAAAAGTATATTGTACTTGATCCAAACTAAGATATAATGAATCATTATTGGAATCAAACCCAACCTATTGAGTTTATTTAATGTTTACATGATTTTCTAGTAGATTTAAGATATGAAGATCTAAATTACCAAAAATATCCCTTATCCAGAAAACCCCAGGTCCCGAGCATTCCAGGTCCCATACCTGTATACATATTAGGGTAG
This sequence comes from Xenopus laevis, assembly GCF_017654675.1. NCBI lineage: Eukaryota > Metazoa > Chordata > Amphibia > Anura > Pipidae > Xenopus > Xenopus laevis. Next base: position 139,348,577 of record NC_054371.1, on the reverse strand, counting down.
AATCCTAAGGACAAGCAGTTTTAGACCCTTGCTGCATGGGATGTATTCACTGACAGAAGTGCCCATATCCTCTTGTGGAGCCTGACATTAGTATTAATGCCATCACTTTTGATAGTATCAGTATAGATAAGAAAATATAGAAAAGTACCTCGACTGTAATACTGATGTATTGTGGAATAGTTTGGTGACTGATTTGTCTTTCCTCTTTCTCTTGGAAACAGTAGAAAGACATTTAAAGGACCAAAAAAAAACCACCAACACAGTTTAAACTTTTAAATTTAAATTAAATTAAATAATTACCAATTCTCTGCATGCGCTCCTCTTCTGAAACGGCAACAGGGCGCCGAACCATCGTGCGGGGCTCGATTTCCCCTCCCTGGCTATCTCCTATAGAAGGCAGGGAGGAGAAATTGAGCGCTGCACGCTGGAGCATGCAGAGAATCGGTAAGTAATTTCTTAAAAGCTTTACAAGTTTTAAAGAGAATTACAAGTTTAAACTTTGTTGGTGGGGTTTTTTTTTCGTAAAAAAGAAACATTTTTTTTAAAATTAACCTTTTAATTAACTTTTAGTATGTTATAAAATAAATTCTAAGCAACTTTTAAATCGGTATTTATAATTTAATTTTTATAGTTCTTTAATTATTTGTTGTTTTCTTCTGACTCTTTCCAGCATTCACTGATCCCATCTAAAAAGCAAATACTATGTAAGACTACAAACATATTGTTATTGCTACTTTTTATTAATAATTTTTCTATTCAGACCCTCTCTTATTGGTATTCAAGTCTCCTATTCAAATCAGTACATGGTCGCAAGGGTAATTTGTACCCCAGCACCCAGATTGCTGAAATTGCAAACTGGAGATCTGCTGGATAAAAAGCTAAATAACTCAAAACCTACAAGTACCGTATATACTCGTGTATAAGCCGACCCGTGTATAAGCCGAGGTACCTAATTTACCTAAGAAAACTGGAAAAATGTATTGACTCGTGTATAAGCCTAGGGGCCCCATGTCAGATTTCAAAATGTGAATGTGACCCAGCCGCAACAATTGGGGGACACTGGGCAGGTACCTGTTACTGTCTGTGACTGACTGTGTCGCCGACCGGATTTCATGTTTGCTTCCCTCTGCCACCCCTATTTCATGTTTGCTTCACTCTGCCACTTCCCCCCCCATCTGTCGCTCTCCCCACCCTGGCTGCTCTTCCCTCTGTCCTTCCCTCTGTCACCTCTGCTCTTCCCTCTGTCCTTCCCTCTGTCACCTCTGCCCCAGCCGGACTGCCTGTGACTGCCTGTGTCGCCGCCCGGAGCAGGTCCAGGAGCTCCGGGCGGCGCGTCCTTCCCTGCCGGCGTTCGCTTTCAAAATGGCGGCGCCCATGGCCGCCACGTGGGTAGCGGCCGGCGCCGCTACCCACGTGGCGGCCATGGGCGCCGCCATTTTGAAAGCGAACGCCGGCAGGGAAGGACGCGCCGCCCGGAGCTCCTGGACCTGCTCCGGGCGGCGACACAGGCAGTCCGGCTGGGGCAGAGGTGACAGAGGGAAGGACAGAGGGAAGAGCAGAGGTATGACCCGCGTATAAGCCGAGTTTGAGTTTTTCAGCACATTTTGGGTGCTGAAAAACTCGGCTTATACGCGAGTATATACGGTAATAAGAAATGAAAACCAATTGCAAATTGTCTCAGAATATCAATCTCTACAATATACTAAAAGTTAACTAAAAGGTACATAACCCCTTTAAGGTTAACTAAATTAATGAGTCACTGCCACTGTAAAAGTTGCACTTAGGCTAATGGCACACACTGGGCTGATTCTCAGCCTGCTGAAAATGCCCTTTTCGCTAGCATTAGCCTTCTTACTTACCTTCAGTCGGAACGTGTTGGCCTGGGAGCAGACACATGTTAGGTTTAAACACCAAATTATGCATTTTTCCACAAATATCGCCACATGTGCCTGCAACCCTAGCCATCGTAGTGTTTCCGGCGGCAGGGAAGAAGGCTGATGCGTTTGCACGGGATGTTAACCAGCCTACGTTTTTTCACAGGCTGAGAATCAGCTCTGTGTGGCATTAGCTTTATAATGCCATATGGGGAGCTTTGTGATGGTATCAGTTGTAAATAGTGCTTAGTAAGTTATGATTTACTGAAACTTGCATATAAAAATAATGTGCCCCCTAATGTAAAATAGAGTTACTTTCTGCCTGTCCCTTTTATATGCTTCAGTTACTCCTCAGTACTACTAATATCCTCATATTTTACAATAGGTTGTACATTATTCCCTATATAATACATATTCTGTTGTAATAAATATATTCATATAATACACAAGATCCATGAATATCCTGTAAATTATATCCTAATAAGCAGTGCTTAGTGATGTCATCAGTTATAATCGGAGCTTAGTGATGTCATAACCATGATACTACGGTATGTTTAATGTTTGTATCATTTTGCTTGGATAAATAAATAAAATAGAACAAATGTGTGTAATTATTATGTTCTGTTTACTGTGTAAGTGAAGTACAGTCTAAGTTATCATTGTTTCCTGTTCTGAAAATGTTCTGGATTTTTAGCTTTGTTTATTTGTGCTTCAGTAACAGTGCATTTCTTTATAGCATTGATGATCAAAAAGTGAGAATATGGGGTTCATCTGAATAAATAATAGATTAGGGAACAGAGCCTGTGTGCCAACAAACTTGTTTCCCTCCGTGTTATTTCCACTCCCACACTGGACAACACATTCCCCAATGTTGCTAATTGTGTCCCTGCCCCTGTGTGTACTAAACCTAGAGTAAACCACAAAGTAAACCAAGGCCAGGCATTATTGCCTCAGAAGCAGCCAGTTGCACCCTCAATGCATATCCATAATCATAGTTTTTTTCTGGTCTGCCCTGCAGAGGAATTGCTTTGAAATACAGAGAATGCAAAACAATGAGGAACCATATAGCAAGACCCGTAACTCCGGGCAGCACCCATCAGGAGTTCATACAAAGAAGTCTCCACGGTTACCTAAGTGTGCCCGATGCAGAAATCATGGATATGCTTCTCCCCTGAAGGGACACAAGCGCTACTGTATGTGGAGGGATTGCCAGTGCAAAAAGTGCAGTCTAATAGCAGAGAGACAACGGGTTATGGCGGCACAGGTAAGGAGCAAAAATGACTATTGTGAGATTAACACTGAAAGTGTGACCTGCAGTGATGTTTATTATTCTTGAATATACCTATAGTAATTAGCAGGGCCTCTTTTAATAGCAAAATGAAGTGATTTTAATTTATGCTGCAATAAAAAGATCTAAAATTATTTCTACTGGTCCTTTTTAGGAAATAGGTTTTTAATGACAAAACCTTTTATTCACTATATAAGAATTATTTAAAGAACCCTAAGCCAGTGCTCCTATAATCAGAAAACTGCACCTGTCCGGGGGTTCTTACAGAGACCACCATGGAGTGATTGGCTTCTGGCTTCTTTTTTTGCACGGGTGTGCATGCGCAGTAGCGCGAAAAGCCAATCTTTAACAAAGTCGTCTATTTCGTTCTAATCGCATGCGAATACCCCTGGAAATTTGAAGAAATAAGAAGCAGGAAGACTATTACTCCATGGTGCTCGCTGAATAACCCCGGGCCACTGCAGTTTTCTCCTGATAGGGCACTGGCCTGGGGTGTCATGTAAGTAGATACAATCACTTGGTGGTGCCTAACTTTTGGCACTCTCAAGTAAAAATGTCTTTCCTTCTCCTTTAAAAGAATGAATATATGTATCCTATCAGTGAATATCCCTATACCTAAAATGCCAGAGCCTATTTTGAATCTCAGTCCAGAATATGGTGCCATATATGTGGCGCAAGAAAAAACAAGTAGCCTGTTTGTCAGGATGAAGTCATTATGAATGAGAAATTACTTCAAAAGGCATTACATTTTAAGACACAGCATAAGCGGAATATTTGCATTTCCGAAAAATATATATTTATCATATATATATATATATTATAACAAAATATATATTCTGGCCATGACATATGTGAGTGCCCCATCCAATGATTTGCATTTTCTTCTGTGTGTTTACTTTCAAAATGAGTGTTTAATATTGTTTCGCTACCGACCACTTTGCCTTCGTGAGTGTTTTATTCCACTGGGTTCGGTACAGTAATGTTATTTTTATCATTGATTTTTCAAGTAGGGATGTGGGCAAGTTACCATTAATATAGATACACGGTATAAATGTAACTTGGGAAATGTTATTTTATCTTTGTAAATTGTGTATTTTAGGAGAGGTTTATCTTCAAAAAGTAAACATTGGACTGATGCATTCACAGTAGCATTATGCAAAAGTAGCGGTGTCCTATAAAAAGATTTTGCTATTAGTTTACTTTATATTATGTAGCCCAGCAACTTAGGTTGAAGAAAGTGCATGACTCTTTCAACTTTTCCTTGCATAGATCAAACAGAATGATCCCTGCACACTAGTAGGACAGCAAAGAAAGTGACTAGTGATGAGTGAAATTTTTCACCAAGTTTCGCTTGGAAAAGGACACCCGTAGACTAGTGGGTGATATAATTTTGCTGCCCATAGACTTCGATTCATTTTGGCGAATTTCACGGTTTTGCAAATTTTTGGCGAATCTATACTGTATAATGTGGATTGATTAATTGTATAATTTGGATAATCCACAATGTATGTAATCTAAACTAAATATGCTCTTGTTAGAAAGAATACCAAACTATTTCATCTCTCTGATCACAGTTTATCTCAGTAAGGATGTCTGTAACTTGACTGCCCTAGCACTGAATTAACACCTCACTATGCTTGTGTTAAAATCAAATTTATTTTAATTTTCGTAGACATATAGTTCTTTTCCATCTCCAACCCATCTCCGCATCTTGTGTTGAGCAGTCTATTAAATCTGTTTGACCTTGAAAAAGCCCGTTACAGGGTATTTTTCAAAGGCAAATATTTTGGCCATTTAGTCCATATGTAATGAATCTGTAATGAAACTGTGATAAAGAAAAGCCCTCCTTTCTAATTCTTACTCCTCTGAAACCTTTAGCTTGATGATATGATTATAGCATTCCAAGACTTCGGTGAGTTAGAGTACTGGTTATCTAAGCCTGAGCAAAGGGAGCTAAATTCACTGACTGAAAAGAAGGAAAGTATTCTCTCTACTGTAGTACAGAATGATATAACTAAGTTGAAAATTGCCAGAACTGGGACAAGAGGTACTTGTGCATCCCCCCACCCCTCCACTTGAGACCTCAGACTCCACCACATACCATGTCAGTATTGCTCCTGTTAACCTGCTCATTAAGTAATTTGTTTTTAATTTCACCACTTTCCCCAACCCCAACCCTAAACTACCGCTACCTCTTTTGCATACCCCTAGTTCTAGTCCTAAAGCAGGGATTGTGGATTACTTAATGCTGCATAATGGGGTCTCATTTTTTTTGCGTACCTGTGACACTCTTAAGGTATATTTGTCAACGAGTGAAGTTAGAGATCACCACAGTCTGCTAGCGTGAAAGGCATATTTATCAAACCATGAAAGTGAATGGTCACCATTTGATAAATACACCTTTAAAAATTCCATAGAAATGAATGGAGAGAGGCAGTATTTCACGCTAACAGACTGTGGTGATCTCTAACTTCACTCTTTGATAAATATACCCCTTAGTATCTGTTATGCTGCTTATTAGCATACCCCATTTTATACTGGGTTGGGAGTGGTGAATAGCTTTGTATGACTGATTATAGCTATACTTCCCATTGCTATCAGCCCCAGACCAGCTTTCAGGAGGATCCTGCAGCATAAGTATCCTAAAAGGGGTAAAGATAGGCCTGAGCTTGAGATATGTGAAGGCAGTCAGTATACAAAAAGGAAAAAGGGCATGTGTATCCAGTGCATACTGGCTTGTGTTTCCAGTACATACTGAATGTGCACAAGGTAAAACCTAAGATTTGCGCTTCCCATTCACTTGAATAGGAAATGCACTGTCTATGGCAGCTGAAGGTAGTGTGCTCTTAATCAATAAACTCCTTCACGGACTTGTGCAACAGTCATGATTCTCTGTAAAGCAGTTGAATAATAATATCTGGCTCTATATAAAAGTAAAGAGTCATAACTTTTTAAAACACATTTCATATTCTAGGTTGCATTGCGAAGACAGCAAGCCCAGGAAGAGGAGCTGGGAATAAGCCATCCAATCCATTTGCCCATTGCAGCTGAGTTGCTGATAAAAAAGGAGCATGGTGGTAGCAGCTCTTGCTTGATGCTGGAAAACAGTTCTACACAGACAACCAGCACACCCACTTCAGGTTCCACAGCCAGTTCAGGTAACGGAAGAGAGTACCTTGTGCAATATATTTATACTGTCGCAGGCCAGTCCAGATAACATTTGAGATCTGATGACCTTGTACTGGGAACTGGCAATAAGCCATAGTACCTCTTTGCCCATTGCAGTGTAGTAGCTGATAAAAAGGGAGCATTGTGGTAGCAGGCCTTGATTAATGATAAAGCAGTTCTGTACAGACAGCAACCATAAACACCTTTTTCTAACTCATTGGATACAGTATTTTTGTATTGTAGCAGGGCAATCAAGATTGCATATCCAACCTATTTTAATAACTCAGTTTGCTGTTTAGTAACCTTAATTTCTATAAATGAAAGAACATGTTTGTTCTTTGTTTATCATGTATGCATCCTGCTTATTTGGGTTTTTTTTTGTTATGTATATAAAACATCAAAATGTATACAGCCCATTATGCTATTATCGTGCACAGCATTTATTGAGTTTTGTATTTGTGACCTTTCCCAGAGAAAAGCCGAGTATTATCTTTTACAAAACGTCAATTGATGTAATGTTGCACACAAATTGATGTTACCAAATAAGAAGACTGTTGCCATTATTCCAAATTGGAGAACTGTCCGTCACTAAGATGCACAACTTGTCTGGCCGGAGGCAACTTTCCCGAGGTGCAAATGCTTGTTAGTTGAGCATGAGGATCTAAGACGAGCTGATGAAATGGCCAGAAACATACAGGGAGAAAAGTAAGGAAATGTAGTGCGGAGAAGAAGAGTAAAGGGTTGAAGGATTGAGTATTCAATCTTCTGTTTAACTGGTAGTCATGATAGAGCTCTTACCAGGGGATAAACAGGTGCTCTCTTAGGAGACAGCAGGAGAATTCTAGCTGTATAGTATAAAACTGCATGTCGGGAGAGAAGTGAGACTCTGGGAGACCGGTGAGTAGGAGGCAGCAATAGTCTAAGCAGGATAGGTAGAGTCCTACAGCTGGCTGGGTACCCACAGAATACACACTGTCTGTAGGTACCCATCAAAGCTAGTCAGGTAGGCTGCAGGTGGCTATACGTCAGTATATACTGTGTAAAAATAAATAAATAAACAATTAACTGAGCTCCCCTTCGTTCTTGCCTGGTCTGTGATGTCACATCTGGTTCTCTGTGCACTTCCGCCCCCCCCCCCCCACTATTGTCCTTGGGCGGGAGTGCTACAGGAGGCTTCATCATTAGAGAGGTCTGGGTACAAACAACTTTGTGGTCAAATGCGGGTGCACAGCTCTGGATTGGGATGCAGGTGCACAGGTCTGGGTAAAAACAGGAGAGGGAGAGGATGTGGGAGAATGATTAAAAATGCCAATGTTTCTGTAAAGATATATAGTTACAGTATATAGTGTATAGGAGCAGGAGAGTGTGTAATGAAGCAGAACATGAACTCAGTTGGATGGTTAAAGAAAGAAACTTTCTTTGGAAGGACAGATAAAAGAGTATTAATAAGGACTTTGGCATTTTATGTTTGTCTGAAGGAGCCAGATCAGCATCTTAATTAATACACCCGTGCATGGCCAACTTGAGACTTAGTTATTTCGGTGCAGGTAAAAATGTTTGTTTTAAGTCAACAGTGGGTCAGTAGTAGATTGTAGTTTCCTCTCTTAGGGTGGTGGTAGACGGGGAGTTTAGTTGCCCAGAGACAAATCTTCTCTACTTCGGCGACTAATCTCCCTGAAATGCCTTCCCGTCTGCAAGAATACGAATCACCAGCGGGATGGCATGCGAATACAAAGACATTTCGGGGAGATTATTCGCTGGGTGACTAATGTCCATGTCTGCCACCACCCTTAAATTCATGTAATCATGTAATCTGTTCACTTTTCTTTAAAGGAATACTGTCATGGGAAAAACTTTTTTTTTTCTCAAAATGAATCAGTTAATAGTGCTGCTCCAGCAGAATTCTGCACTGAAATCCATTTCTCAAAAGAGCAAACAGATTTTTTTATATTCAATTTTGAAATCTGACATGGGGCTAGACATATTGTCAATTTCCCAGCTGCCCCAAGTCATGTGACTTGTGCTCTGATAAACTTCAATCACTCTTTACTGCTGTACTGGAAGTTGGAGTGATTTCGCCCCCTCCCTTTTCCCCCCCAGCAGCCAAATAAAAGAACAATGGGAAGGTTACCAGATAACAGCTCCCTAACACAAGATAACAGCTGCCTGGTAGATCTAAGAATAACACTCAATAGTAAAAACCCATGTCCCACTGAGACACATTCAGTTACATTGAGAAGGAAAAACAGTAGCCTGCCAGAAAGTATTTCTCTCCTAAAGTGCAGGCACAAGTCACATGACCAGGGGCAGCTGGGAAATTGACAAAATGTCTAGCCCCATGTCAGATTTCAAAATTGAATTTAAAAAAAACTGTTTGCTCTTTTGAGAAATGGATTTCAGTGCAGAATTATGCTGGAGCAGCACTATTAACTGATGTGTTTTGAAAAAAACATGTTTTCTGATGTCAGTATCCCTTTAAGATAAAGTAAGTTACCAGTCAATAAGGTTTCCCCTAAGAGCCCTGTTAGAGGAGTGCTTCATCACTAGTGGGAAATTTCTCCTACACACAATGAAGCACCTGAAAAAAAATTGCCCCAGGAAGTGATCCTGGGTAATCGTCCAAAAATGTGTAAGGATAGGACTTCATGGTGCGCAAGGAGCCCACACGTCGCTATGCGATAAAACTTATGCGACATGTCGGATGTTTTAATGAAAAAGGAAGTGAAGGAGAATCCGGATCCGACTGTCAGATGAAAACGCATTGCGTAGGAGGCATTTTTAAGTAGTAGTGCATGTAATGTGTTTCGAATTTGGCGATTTCAAATAATGTGAAGAGGCAGGTATTCTCTGGTGCTTCATCACCAGCAGGACAGATTGTTTGCAATGAAGTGTCCAGTGTCAGCACCCTCGGGATGCTAGAATTATGGGCTTACTCAATTAGGTAGAATAAGCTGTTACCAATTAAGAACACAAGTTTTTAGAATGCTAGTGATAAGTTAATTACTGTAAGCAGACCTCACATCAGACAGCTAAAACAAATTGCAAACTACACAATTGTACAAAACAGTAGGAGGCCTTTAAAGTCTTTCATTGATGCTGCTACACTAATTTCAAAGGGTGCAGTTTAAATGATGTGCTTTCCTAAAGAGAGAGAAGAGAAATTGCAGTTACTTGTATTGAAGTTCTTATGTTATAGAGTACATAGGCTGAGCAGTTAAAGGAACAGTAACACCAAAAAATGAAACTGCATTAAAGTAATGAAAATATAATGTATTGACTGTACTACTGGTGTGTTTGCTTCAGTAACACTACTATAGTTTATATAAACAAGCTGCTGTGTAGCCATGGGGCAGCCATTCAAAACTGAAAAAGGAGAAAAGGCACAAGATACACAACAGATAAACTCTGTAGTATACAATAGAATTCTTCAGAACTTCAGAATCTGTTATCTACTGTGTGTCCTGTGCTTGAATGGCTGCCCCCATGGCTACACAGCAGCTTGTTTATATAAATTATAACAGTTTTTATGAAGCAAATGCACCAGTTTTACCAGTGCAGGACAACAGTTGATTATATTGTCATTCTTTCATTTTTCAGGGTTAATGTTCCTTTAAGTTGTTTCTCTTAACTCATGTATAACTCATCTATTCACTTTTGCTTCTTCGATAAGTGAGTTCCCAAGATATAAAGTTGCCAATATAAAGTGCATTTCACACAATGGCTAGAGCAGACAACACGTCTCAAAGAATATCTTAAAAGCCTTTATTTAAGCATGGGTTCTGACCCAAGCAACAGTGACTTTAAGGGGAAAATACAAACAATGGGCTCCCAAAAAAAAGATCTACTGCTTTACAATATGAGGCTAGCAAAAATGCAACCCTTCAGCCTTCTCCTATGTATTACACACAAGTGCATGCATTGATACAAAGGAACCCTGGAATTTCCACAGCCTGAACGTGATGGCAATTCCAGGTTTCCCTTACCAACTAAGTTGTGGTAGGTGAATCACATGTTAATGCTGGTGGAAATTACACCATTCAACACAAATGCAATGGGAAAAATGAGTGTGACTACTTGTGCTCAGTTTTCATGGACAGAGCTTAGTGGATGTCCACTGTTATCCTGGTAATATTGTTTTTTTCATGGGGAAATGCTTTGCAATATGCATCCAAATGTTGCTGTTTTGCACTTTGTAATTAAGCCTTATTGTCTCTGTATCAAAAATAAACTTTTATCAAAATATTCAGAAGTTAGCTACTGACGGTTACATAACCTCTCTGCTGATGAATTCAGTTTATATATTATCCCCGTCATTATTGTCTTGTGGGAGAAACATAATGTTCTAATGTTTCAGATTATAAGGTTAGGGAGTGAATTTCCACCAAGGCTGCCTCATGGCCTTAGAGTCAAGTGTGAAGTGAAGCAATGCAGGCCCTATCAGCTTGGCAGTGGCAGCAAGCAAGGGAGTGAATGCTTATAGCATAGAAAAGAGGCATCTGAATAGATTATATCCTTCCTCTCATGATGTCAGAAGCGCAGCACAATACAAACCCTCAGTGTTAAGTTGCTTAATGCTGGGTCTCATTTCCAGGGTTTGCTATGCAGTTTATCTATCTGAGGGAAGTACTGATTAACTTCCAAGAAATAATATATCAGGTTAATTTAGCTAAAAAGAGCTGAGCTGAACTGTTGAACTGAAGAAGCTGCTCGGATGAGTAGTGAAACGTCTTCAATGATTACTCAGCAAGTCCAGTTGTTTTAGAATTACTTACATTAGATATAAATACCTCACATGACCCCTCTCTGCCTGTGGCCATTATCTGTATGATTTGTGAATAGCGTCATTTCCAACATGCACCATTAATAACAGAACTAGAGCCTGACTTGGTTGGTGCAAGTCAGTTGCCTCTATTGATGTAACACACTTAGGGAACCCCGGAATTACCTCCATCTCTGTAATTCCAGAGTTCCCTTGCACCCCTTCCCATAAGTGTGTACAAATATCATTCATGAATTCTGTTAATATAGACAAAATTTTGCCTCCATTTTAGTTAGAATCCTAACAGAGTTCAATTAATTAATTAATTGAGAAGAGGGTAGATTTTGCTCAGGTTATTTTGAGGCACAAGTAAATAGTGTGGTGATGATAATTATCAGATCTTGTTTCAGGTCTGACTCAGGATTTTCTAGATACAGCAGAAAATAATTTGTAGACATAGATCTTTTTTCCATAATTGGCATAAACTTTTAATAGCAGTGGCTTCTCTGCTCAAGCATGCCAGTGGGCCCATTGCAATGGTAAATAATAGTTGAAAGACAGGGCAACCTTGCCTTCTCCCCCAATAGAGCAGGAAAGACATATGTTTTGATGTGTTTTATAGCTATTGTAAGAAACACTTCACTGTGGTCCAGAGATATGCCTCCGCAACTGAATCAAATGCCCTTTTTATATGTACATAAGTTAATTCAGGTAGGGGAACCTGATATCCAAAATGCTCGAAATAACGGGAATGTAGTCTCTGCATTTTCAAACAAATATTTCTAATTGAACTTCATCCTGACTAAGCAATCAAAAATTCAAAACGGGAGTTTTGCTATCTGCGGCATGCTGTGCTTGATAAAATCTGATGGTGTTTGAAAGACTTTTTTTCACTAATTGAAATACATTGATATTCAGATGTAAATTCATAAACAAAACACACCATCCGACTTATACAACTTGGGGATAAAATGTTGCAGCATCCAACAAAATCACATGCTGTTGCATGACAATTTTATCTGACCCACCAAATCTGATCCAAATCTTCTGTGTAGTTTAGCCGTTATCGTAATACAAAAATGTGATTACTATGACAATAGGTGCATTTAAGCTTTATGTATGTACATCTTCCTGCATACAACCAATGATATGGTACAGTTTAGCAGTAATTGGACTAGGACTGGGACTAGAATTGACACAGAAAATAGGGCTATTATTTTACACCATGCTTGATCTGAAGTCACACAATAAGGTCAAATTCAAGTGCCTGGTATGGAAAATGGTGTAAATTTCTTTGAAAAACAGCAGAGGCAGGCAGGGCTGTCATCATCTACATTAAAAAAAGTTATTTATATATGCATTTATTAAAAAGTCCATACCATTTTTATAAAAACTAGCTCTGATTATACAAAAATGGCACTGGCTGCATTACTTCAAAACCTTCATCGCTACCCAAGTTCTGGACATCAGGAAAGCAGCTTTCAGGTTTGGTTCTGACATTGGGGTCAGAATGGAGTTTTGAGATCCAAATGACGCTAAGGCTGCCATTTGCCAGATATAAGACAGGCAGCAGGCAAGCAATTCCAGTATTGGGCCTAAGTGCCAAGTAACTTAAATCATATTAGATAAATGCACTGGGTGTTACAAAGGGGTATCATAAGAGGCCCATGTTTGTGGCTTCTTTGGGCACCTTGGCATTTTATATTCTGTGGGTAATATTAACCCAAAAAATAAATTTTGGATCGTGGCAATTTGGTAGACCCTCCTGGCCCAGAAATCAATTTTAGGGGAAATTTTTTTTTTCCTAATTCAGTTCCAGTTTTTCCCATAGACTTCAATAGAGTTTTCATGTGATAAACAGTGAGACAATCTGGAATTGAATAAGAAGATTTTTTGTTATCTAATTGAATCTGGTCATTATGTTTTCTAGTGCAAAAAAACCCAACCTAAAATATATAGAAGGTAATTTACTAATAGAGCATATGACCTCTAAATTGGATACTGTACAGAAGTGCTGTCCAACTTCTGTGGTACTGAGAGCCAGAATTGTTCTGGTCTCCATGATGGAGAACCAATAATGGAAGTCAGTGTTCACCACTCCCCTTTTTAAACCACACCCACTTTAAACCACACCTATGTTACTACAAGAACTTTAAACACAGCACACCCCAGCACATGATTTAACACCTTAGGGGCCCGAACTATATGTGTGTGAGTATGACACACACAGGGAGCATAGGGAAGGCAGAGTATGACACACACCGGGAGCATAGGGAAGGCAGAGTAGGGTACACACAACATGTATGGTTTCTTTGGTTTGTATGTATGTACTTGGAATCACAGGGTTCTTAAAATGGCAATTTTCTATTTAGGATTACTCAATGCCACATTCTACTAAAATAAGTATATTATGAAAATAGTTCACTTAAGATGAAGTAAGGTTTTACATATGAGCTGTTTTATGCAATATATTTTTATATTTCGGGATTATAGTTTTCCTTTAAAGGGGTGGGTCACCTTTAAGTTAACCTTTTTAGTATGGTATAGAATGGGAAATTCTAAGCAACTTCTCAATTGGTTTTCATTATTCCTTTTCTATAGTTTTTGAATTATTTTCCTTCTGTCTCTTTCCAGCTTTCAAATGGAGGTCACTGAACCCAACTAAAAACAAATGCTCTGTAAGGATACATATGTATTGTTATTGGTACTTATTATTACTCATCTTTCTATTCTGGCCCTCTCCTATTCATCAACAGAACAGTGGGAAGATAACAGCTCTCTGACACCTGTTCTGCATTGCTAAAAATGTTCCCATGCCCCATCTAGTGGTAGATATGAGAATAGCAATCAGTATGAAAGATCAAAATGCACCAGTTAATATTGCTGCTCCAGCAGAATTCAGCACTGAAATCAGTTTTTTAAAAGAGCGAATACATTTTTCAGTATTTAATTTTGAAATTTGTCAGGAACCCCCTGCTTTTTTCTTGTGTGCTATTCTCATGTCTATCACTAAGTGGTGCAATGAAAACAAATCCTTCAGTAGAGGTGTCAGATACAGTGGTGTGAAATACTATTTGCCCCCTTCCTGATTTCTTATTCTTTTGCATGTTTGTCACACTTAAATGTTTCTGCTCATCAAAAACCGTTAACTATTAGTCAAAGATAACATAATTGAACACAAAATGCAGTTTTTAAATGAAGGTTTACGTTATTAAGGGAGAAAAAAACTCCAAATCTACATGGGCCTGTGTGAAAAAGTGATTGCCCCCCTTGTTAAAAAATAACTTAACTGTGGTTTATCACACCTGAGTTCAATTTCTGTACTCACCCCCAGGCCTGATTACTGCCACACCTGTTTCAATCAAGAAATCACTTAAATAGGAGCTACCTGACACAGAGAAGTTGACCAAAAGCACCTCAAAAGCTAGACAACATGCCAAGATCCAAAGAAATTCAGGAACAAATGAGAACAAAAGTAATTGAGATCTATCAGTCTGGTAAAGGTTATAAAGCCATTTCTAAAGCTTTGGGACTCCAGCGAACCACAGTGAGAGCCATTATCCACAAATGGCAAAAACATGGAACAAGAGCGCAGAGACAACTCATCCGAGAGACCACAAAAGACCCCAGGACAACATCTAAAGAACTGCAGGCCTCACTTGCCTCAATTAAGGTCAGTGTTCACGACTCCACCATAAGAAAGAGACTGGGCAAAAACGGCCTGCATGACAGATTTCCAAGGCGCAAACCACTTTTAAGCAAAAAGAACATTAAGGCTCCTCTCAATTTTGCTAAAAAACATCTCAATGATTGCCAAGACTTTTGGGAAAATACCTTGTGGACCGACGAGACAAAAGCTGAACTTTTTGGAAGGTGCGCGTCACGTTACATCTGGCGTAAAAGTAACACAGCATTTCAGAAAAAGAACATCATACCAAAAGTAAAATATGGTGGTGGTAGTGTGATGGTATGGGGTTGTTTTGCTGCTTCAGGACCTGGAAGACTTGCTGTGATAGATGGAACCATGAATTCTACTGTCTACCAAAAAATCCTGAAGGAGAATGTCCGGCCATCTGTTCGTCAACTCAAGCTGAAGCGATCTTGGGTGCTGCAGCAGGACAATGACCCAAAACACACCAGCAAATCCACCTCTGAATGGCTGAAGAAAAACAAAATGAAGACTTTGGAGTGGCCTAGTCAAAGTCCTGACCTGAATCCTATTGAGATGTTGTGGCATGACCTTAAAAAGGCGGTTCATGCTAGAAAACCCTCAAATAAAGCTGAATTACAACAATTCTGCAAAGATGAGTGGGCCAAAATTCCTCCAGAGCGCTGTAAAAGACTCGTTGCAAGTTATCGCAAATGCTTCATTGCAGTTATTGCTGCTAAGGGTGGCCCAACCAGTTATTAGGTTCAGGGGGCAATTACTTTTTCACACAGGTTTGGATTTCTTTTCTCCCTAAATAATAAAAACCCTCATTTAAAAACTGCATTTTGTGTTTACTTGTGTTATCTTTGACTAATAGTTAAATGTGTTTGATGATCAGAAACATTTTGTGTGACAAACATGCAAAAGAATAAGAAATCAGGAAGGGGGCAAATAGTTTTTCACACCACTGTAGCTGCTATCTGGTTAGCTGCCCATTGATTGCTCTGTTGATAGGCTGCTTGTAGGGGAGAATTTTTAGCACTGCAAACACGACCCATGTCACGGTAAAATAAAATGGGAAAGGGAGAAACAATAGCTGTCTTAAAGCAGTTCCATCTTGAAGTGCTGGCTCCTCAAAGCTCAGGATCAGGCACAATGCACTGAAATGGCTGCCTCCACACAAATATTACAGCTACAAAATTTGTTGGTTCAAGAATAAAATTTTAAATAGTAGAGTTAATAATTTGCAATGTAAACAGTGTAATTTAGGAATCAAACGTAACCCATAAAAATCATGACAGAATCACTTTAAAAACCCAAGTCCAAGCACAATTCCTTCAAGTTGAAGGCTGTTTCCGAGAGCAAAGGATCAGGCACAATGACTTGAGATTGCTGTCTATGCACCAATATTACAATTAAAAAAATATACATTCTTTGTTTCAAGAATAACATTTTAAATAGTAGAGTGAATTGTACAGTGTAATAACAATTACAACATAAAAATCATGACATAATCCATTTAAATCCAATAAATAAATGAATGGTTGGTAACTAATAAAATACAATTGTTTATTAGCATCCCAGTTTTTTGGAACACTGCTGTACCCCTAATGTGTTTTATATGATTCCTGCCTCCTCCTGTTATCATGGATTAACTAATTCTTATTATTTACTCAGAATGTAAGCTCTTCCAGGATTGCTACTGTCAATGTACCAAAACTAACAAGGGCTGATTTACTAGCATAAATGCTACGTTTCGCAGGTGCAGTTGTGAGCAGCAACCAATCGGCAATTAGCTTGAAAAATCCATCACAAGACAGAAAATGAAAGCAAAGATCTGATTAGTTTCTGTGGGTAACTGCGCTGGTACAATACAACACACAATGTGTTCATTTTGGTAAAAAATAATTCAAAAGGTAAATTGGAACAGATACTGAGATATTTGACACTGCTAATACTAACTTGTTACCTGAAGTAACATAGTAATTTAGATTGATAAAAAAAAGACATCTATCAAGTTCAACCTTTTGTCTAAATAAAACCTATGAATAAAATATATACTGAGACTGTATATATAGGTGGCATAGAGAGAGCTTGAACAAAGGAATAAAGTATTTCTCTGTGAACCAATTAATTGAAAAAAACATGTTCACAGCCAGGAAGTTATTTTGTGATTAACTGTATTGATCAAAACGTGCAATCAGAATACTTTCCGTGTATATATATCAAGAACTTGAAGCCAAACAGCTAAATATATACTATTTCTGTTTTTTCAGAAGGCAAGGTGTTAATTCAAGAAATCCCTTCCATCACCAGCAGAGGGCATATGGAGAGCACATCTGATTTGGTTATGGACTCCCCTTACTACAGTAACTTCTACCAACCTCCACTTTATCCGTACTACAACAACCTGTACAATTACCCTCCATACCAAATGGCTATGGCTGCTGAATCTACCAGTGGCAATGATATGGGAGGAATAAGCGGGCCGCCACTAAAAAATAATCACAGAAACCATCCAGCTGCTTATGTCCCTAGCCAGTCAGGAAATCAGTGGCAGGTATTGTGCGTCTAATGTCATTGTCTTAAATGTTATCCATCTTGCATTGAATTATTAAAGCTTCATGTCTCTAACCCATCATAGAAATTCTTGATGTTGACCGCTATCACACCTTTTCCTTCAAAAAATATATAATGGTAAATAAAGGACTCCCCAGTCTGAGTAATGAACAAGCCACAACCATTTCATATGCCACCATATACCTAACACTCTGGATGTGGTTCCACTAAACACAGACAGCAGTGCATTCAGAGTTAGGATAAACTATTTGCTTTCCATTGTAGGAGAGGCAGGGAACTTTGAATTTGTCTGGCGGTTGGTAAAGACATTTTTACTGTATTAATGCAAACGTTACGTAGAAGAAGAATAAAAAAAAAAATACAGAAGTAGCAAGCATATATTGCCCTCTTCAGGAAGGTGTTAGTACTATTTGCCCTGCACAGTATTGAATTAACCCTTCACCCCAAACTGAAACGGCTTTTATTTCACTTGTCTTCCTTTTTTCTTTACTCCACTGTTTTACTTCGGGTGGAACAAGTTGCATTACTTATGTAAAGGGAAGGGAATGTGCATTAAAAGTTAAGGTGAATCGCAAACAAAGCAATAGTAAAGAAGGGGAAATGTGTAGAAAGGGGAGCATTAGAGGGATTATCAAAAAGAGGTAAGGGATAGAAAAAAAGGAAAGCAGATTAGATGGGAAGGTGAGATGAAACAGCAAGAGAATATAGCAAAGAGGAAAAGAGAAATATGAAAATGGAGGTGTCGGAACAGATGGAGGATGGGAAAGTAGAGGAGGCAGCAAAGAAGACAGAAAAGGAAGGGAAAAAGATACTGTCATGAAAAAGTTTGGGAACCCCTCTTAATTCTTTGGAGTTTTGTTTATCATTGGCTGAGCTTTCAAAGTAGCAACTTCCTTTTAATATATAAAATGCATTATGGAAACAGTAGTATTTCAGCAGTGACATAAAATTTATTGGATTAACAGAAAACATGCATCATAACAAAATTAGACAGTAGGTAGCAGGTTTTTTTCATTGGAATGTGGTGTTCTTCCACCATGCAAAACGATTTTTATTATGACCAAATAACTAAATTTTTGTCTCATCAGTCCAAAGCACTTTGTTCCAAAATGACTGTGGCTTGTCTAAATGAGCTTTTGCATACAACAAGCGACTATTTGTGGCGTGAGTGCAGAAAGGGCTTTCTCATCTCCCTGCCATACAGATGTTTTTGTGCAAATTGTGCTGAATTGTAGAACGATGTACAGATACACCATCTGCAGCAAAATGTTCTTGCAGGTCCTTGGAGGTGATCTTTGGGTTGTCTGTAACCATTCTCACAATCCTCCGCATATATCGCTCCTGTATTTTTCTTAGCCTGCCAGACCTGGGCTTTACAGCAACTGTGCCTGTAGCCTTCCATTTCCTGATTACATTCCTTAAGCTGGCCATAGACGCAAAGATCTTATGGTACGAATCCTCGATTTGTATGATTTTCGGACCGTGTGGAGTGTCCCGACATTTTTCGTCCCATGGAGATCATTTGGACGATCGGCCAGGTTAAAAGATTTCTGTCGGCTGCCGATAATATCTCTGCATGTATTGCCGATCTGACGATTTTCAGTGGGAGACTGTCACCAGCTTTGTAGGACATAAACTTTCGTATGATTGCTGTTAGGGGCAGAACATTGGCTGATCTGTTCTTCTACTATTTTATTTAAACTGAAGGTTAGTGGCAGGTCGGGAGATGGGGAAGTCCGGTCGTTCGAGGATTCGAACGTTCGGATCTTTGCGTTTATGGCCATCTTAACAGTTGAAAATGACAGTTTAAACCTCTGAGATTTTTGTAGCCTTCCCCTAAACCATGATACTGAACTATCTTTGTTTTCATATCTTTTGAGAGTTGCTTTGAGGATCCCATGCTGTCCCTCTTCAGAGGAGTGTCATAAACAGAAGCACAACTTGCAATTGGCCACCTTGAATACCTTTTGTTATAATTGGACACCTGCCTATGAAGTTCAAGGTTTAACAAGCTAATCCAACCAATTTGGTGTTGCCAGTAATCAGTATTGAGCAGTTACATGCATTCAAATTAGCAAAATTACAAGGGTACCCACATTTTTGCACAGCCAGTTTTTCACATTTGATCTAATTTCATACAACTGAATACTGCTTCACTAAACATCTTTGTTCAGAAAACACCACTGTAATCAGATGTTCCTGGGAAATGAAAGACATACCACTGTTATTTTTTTTTTTCTTAAACTGACATGTTTTATTAACTTTTATTACACATGAAATGAGTCATCCGCTGGTTGCGTTACCCTGTCATTAATGTTACATAATAATGCACAAATGAAAATTAAAGGAAGAAAAAGAAAAAAAAAAGAAATTGAAAATCAATAGCTACATGGCGGTAGGGTATTATTGTTATTAATTCTATGTTGGTTTTAGAATATTTGGGTTACTGGATTTTTCCTGTGTATGTCCCCTCGTCACAAGTGTAGGGCCAGATAAAGCTGAGAGTCATTTTCATGGGCCACTATGATCTTTTTTGTTGAAAGTGGAGTAAATTATTATGCAGGCTGAGAGGGGTTTTTCATATGACTGTAGATGGATAAGTAGAGAGATCAGAAAAAGTCTGTGGAGACCACATAAGGCCTGATAAAGAGGTGTGTGATAGAGAGGAGTAGTGATGAGAGAAAATATTCACCAAGTTTCACAGCGAAAATAACCCCATAGACTCCAATGGGTGAGAAAAAATGTGCATCAAAAAAATTTTGTTTCCCATAGACCAATGCGTTTTGGCGAATTTTCGCCGTTCTGCGAATTTTTGGCAAAGCAAAAAGGGGTTAGATTCTCTCATTCTCTTATTAGGAGCAGGCCATATAGGTGTGAGTCTATAAAAAGCACCAAATGGAGGCATATGTAAACAGCTGTTTGTCAAAAGCTCTTTATTGCAAAAGCTTTCCAATGCAAACTATTGTAGATATGGAGATGTTTATTCCAATTCCATTCCAATATATTTTGATAAAATGATTTCTTACTGAAATTCAGCTGCCAATATGTTTTAAAGGGATACTGTCATGCGAAAAAATGCTTTCTCGAAAACACATCAGTTAATAGTGCTGCTCCAGCAGAATTCTGCACTGCAATCTATTTTTCAAAAGCAGATTTTTTATATTTAATTCTGAAATCTGACATGGGGCCAGACATATTGTCCATTTCCCAGTTGCCCCCAGATTTTAACAATTTTTTTTTATTATTTTTGATTATAGGGCTAAACCCAACACAAACCACCATATCTTCAAATTGGGATAGGGACATGTGCCATTGACTTATACATGCCCTTGACAGATTTGAGGTAGTGGATTTTCTCGAAAAATTTGTGTTCCCCCCCCCCCCCCAAAAAAAAGCACGACCAGAAAAATTTAGTTTTAGTAAATAATAAAAGTATTATCAGTTTTTGTTGTTACTTGCGCTTTAAAATATACAAGAACGTTGTAAAGGCTGTGCGAAACAGATGTGAAAAGAAGATTTATAGGTTAAGAGGGCTGTTAAATGGCTCAGTGAAGCTTTTGTTAAGCAGTCATCCAGTAATTAGGAATCTGATAGACTTCCTTGGATAGGTGGGTTTTCAGTGAAAACTAGTATTTTAGCACATGGGTCATTTTGTAGTGGATATTAGTAGTTCAGCTCTCTCGTCATGGGTAAATTCTTAGAAAAAAAGTCTACCACTGTGACCACAGGTCCTGGTCATGCAAGACTTCACTTGCCCATAGGCAGTTGTATCACTATTAAGAGATACTGACATTACATTACCCTTCTTACTACCCTGTTCCTCTATGAGGGAGCTGCCATATTTGTGCAGCAGTAGTCCGTTAGCATTAGAAACTAACTGACAGATTAAGAAGGGACAGTCAGGTTGGCAAAACAGTCAGGTTGAGGAACTTCAAGTGAAAATTACTTACAAAAGCAGAACTACTAGTGAAAACCGATAGGTAACTTTGAGGTAGATTAATATTTTGAACATAATTTTTTTGTGTCAGTGTCACTTTAAGGCTGCACTGGTTTTGGTGTATGTCATTGGTCTTATATTAATACTCCGGATCGCCTCGTGGAGTTTAGCTCTTAATCATATATGTGTTATACCTTTGACTTCCTCGGCAAAAGATGTATAGACTGCATACTATATTACTAAATGCAACCTTCCTATAAAGTCCATTGCCCCTACAGTCTGAGTGGCTAGGTATCCTATGAGGGTTTCCTGGCACTGTTTTCTAGCCCTTCAGCTGTTGCAAAGTAACAAGGAAATCTTATAGTTATAGTGCAATGACATGTGCCCTGAGGAAAACATGAATTAAGATGTTATTTTTTGAAAAGATGTTTTTTTTTCAATGTAGAATGAATGAATGGTGTACTCTGTTTAGGTGGGATAAAAATATTATACATGGCAAATTAAAGAAGCATCTGCTGTAGGTTGTCTAGGTTTGACTTGCCTTTTTGTATTTTTGGCATCTGCACTATCCTGCCCTCTACACTGCAGATTTATGCTAAAAGTATCAATGTCATAATGTTTCTGACAGCTCATCTGTGTCATGAATTGAATCTATATATCTTGGTGGAGATAATATAAGAGGTTTATTTTCCAGTAGTGCTGACAGGACTATACCTCCTTGATGTCACGGCACTTTAAAATTCTGATGGCAACATATTGTTTATGGGTCAGTGCTTTTGACTAAAACAGTAGCTTGGGACAGAATAGCAAAGGTTAATTAAGTTTGTCTATCAAGAGGGACAGATATCGATGTTTCCTTGGAGAGCTAGCATAAGCAATGATTCAATCCAGTGTCTCCTCTGTCCTTTCTTTTAAAACCACAGGACGTGCCCCAGGATTACAACTCATGCCTGTTATACTCTGCTATCATTTACATGCTGCTTCAGAGATTTATAATGCTTTTTCAACAACAAAAATGTCTTTAAATGTCTTTTCGGAAAAGGTGAAATGCACAGCTAGTGAAAGTATTTGAATGTATTTTGTTAGTCATTGTAGAGTAGAAATTCCAAATTCCATATAGATATTTGGGAAAATAGTCATGTTTTATATCAGAATCTTAACTGAAATCATTAATTACTTGAGCTGATTTATTTATTACTGATTTATTGTTTATTATGTAAAAATAAAGGTTACAATATAATTCAAAGAATGAATAGTCTAGGTATAAAATATCTCATGCAATCCAGTAACAAGTGTTCTGTTAAAGGGCAAAATTTTTAAAAAGATAATATTTGTGCTGGAAAAATGTATATACTTTATACTTGTTACCCTTCAGCTCATTTACAGAGATCAGCATTGGAGAGTAAGAATCTTGCAGAGGATGAGTTGGATTCCAGTGCTACTGTGAATGCCCCTACTGTGTAGTATGATTACTGCCTTTTAAATTGATTTAAAGAATAGGGATTGTCCTGAACATTCTTTTTTCCTATTGTTTTATTAGGAAAAACTAAAGTCAAGTTATGTTTTCTGAGGGGGGAACTTGGGGTGCTGTTGTACCGAGCCTAAATTGGGTGGGCAACTTGCTCCAATTTTCAAAATAGCCAGGCCCCCTTGACAGCGCTGAAGTCGTGCTGAATACCCGAAGCCGCAAAAAGACCCAAAGCCACAATTAATGCCAAAGTTGAAGTTCTGAAGGTTTGAACAGACCAGAAACCGAAAGGGACCAAAGAATAAAGTCCTGAAGCCGCAAAAAGACCAGAAGCCACGAAAGGAGTTGAAGTTCCGAAGCCATGAAAGGAGCCAAAGATAAAAACTCGAAGCTACGAGTTCAGTTCTACTGAATACCAATCTGTTTTTTTTTAACCCCTAGCCACCAATGTATTATTTTAATACTCTATAGGCCCCTGCCACCAATGTTTTTTTTAAATATTCTCTGGGGTTCCAATGTTTCTTTTTAACTTGTATGGGGGGGTTGCATGGCCACCAATGGATGTGGTTTATATTTTTGAGCTTTGGCAGTGATAAAATGCCTTGTATGTTGTGTAATTAACATGGAAAATACATTATTATATTAAAGGAACAGAAACACCAAAAAAATAAAGAATATTAAGGTAATTAACATATAATATACAGTTAGCATGCACTGAAAAATGCTGTGTATTTGCTTCAGAAAGACTACTATACAGTAGTTTATATAAACAAGCTGCTGCGTAGCCATGGGGGGGGGGCAGCCATACAAGCTATAAAAAAGAATAAAAGAACAGGTTACATAGCACATAACAGATAAACCCTGTTCAATACAATGGTGTTTTATCTGTTATTTGCCATGTAAGATGTGCCTTTTCTCACGTTTGAATGGCTGCCCTCGTTGCTACACAGCAGCTTGTTTACAGTATATATACTATAGTAGTCTTTCCGAAGCAAACACAACAGTTTTACCAGTGCAGAGAAACAGTACGTTATACAGTTATATGAAAAAGTTTGGGAACCCCTCTCAGCCTGCATAATAATTTACTCCAATTTCAATAGAAAAGATAAGTATGGTATGTCTTTCATTTCCTAGGAACATCTGAGTACTGGGGTGTTTTCTCAACAAAGATTTTTAGTGAAGCAGTATTCAGTTAAATTAAATCAAATGTGAAAAACTGACTTGCAAAAGTTTTGGTAATTTGAATGCATGTAACTGCTCAATACTGATTACTGACAACACCAAATTGGTTGGCTTAGCTCGTTAAGGCTTGAACTTCATAGGTGTGTCCAATCATGTTTGACTCTCCTCTGAAGAGTGACAGCATGGGATCCTCAAAGCAACTCTCAAAAGATCTGGAAGGCTACAAAAATGTATCTCAAAGGTTTAACTGTCAGTTTCAACTGTACGGAATGTAATAAGGGAAATGGAGTTGCTACAAAACCCAGGTCTGGCAGACCACAACAATACATGAGTGGCATATATGTGGAGGATTGTGAGAATGGTTACAGACAACCCAAAGATCACCTCCAAAGACCTGCAAGAAAATCTTGCTGCAGATGGTGTATCTACATCGTTCTACAATTCAGCACAATTTGTACAAAGAACATCTGTATGGCAAATTGCTACCTACTGTCAAATTTGGTGGAGGTTCCATCATGCTGTGTGGCTAGTTCAGGGACCCTAAACACCATTCGAAATCTACAAAGACATTTATGCAGAGGGGGAAGTACACTATTCTGTAATAGCCGCCACAGTTCCCCGACTTGAATATCATCGAAAATCTATGGGATGATTTAATGCACGCTGTCCATGCTCGGTAGCCATCAAATTTAACTGAACTGGAGAGATTTTGTATGGACGAATGGTCAAAAATACCGCCATCCAGAATCCAGACACACATCAAAGGCTATAGGAGGTGTCTAGAGGCTGTTACATTTGCAAAAGGAGGCTCAACTAAGTATTGATGTAATGTCTCTGTTGGGATGCCCAAATCTATGCACCTGCCTAATTTTGTTATGATGCATATTGCATATTTTCTGTTAATCCAGTAAACGTTGTTACTGCTGAAATACTACTGTTTCCATAAGGCATGCTATATTTAACTGTATTTTAATTATTCTGATACACTTTCAGTTTTTGCTGTTCCTTTACAAACAGAGGAGTCGAAGGATTTATGTACCAACTCCACAGCCCTTTGTATATATAAACCCCTTTCTTCCCCCAGCTACAGCCTGTAAAATTTTAAATAAAGAGCAGAGGGTTCTACCTACTGTTCAGTGCAGGTAATTGTAGGTTACAGAAAAAACATAACTTTTTAATATGATTTCTAGTCAGCATTTTAATCTAATTATTTTACATAACAGTGACTTATTGTCTTGCCTTAGCCATATCAGTGCTTTATGGCAACATCTAGTAATGATAAGTTGCTCTGTTTTTTGTGTAGATGAAGAATAGAGAGAATCGTTTCCCAGGTCACAGCGGAAGCTCACAATTTCGGATGCATTCCTACTATCCCCCTTATTTGGGACAGAGTGTACCAAACCCAGCTTGTGTCCCACCATTCCTCACTTTTGAAGAGATTCCATCTTATTCTGAGGCAAAGGCAAGTGGTAAGTTCTTTGTGGGTTTGGAAATACACTTATGCAATGCATAACCATACAGTATTTCTTTTACTTTAAGGCAGGGGTGCTCAGTCTTTGTTATCCTGGGATCTACTCTCGACACCTGGCCCCCATCAGGAGATCTACCTTGATAAAAAAAGTGGGCCGTTTATCATACAGCATAAGAAAAAGTATCACAAGCCCATTAAATGGTTATAATACTATCTAGAAAAGATTTACCTTGAATAGTTTAATAGTTATACTAATACTTAGAGGTTTAAAAGCACATTTGTATTAGATAAGTAACATCTATGCATAGGTTATGCATCAAGGGGGACAGTCGGTTTTTAGTCTTAAGGAGAGCTCTCTGTGCAGAACTTACTTGAATTACAGGGACCCCTGCTTTCAGAGATTGCACATCACTACTCAGTTCTGACTATCAGTACATTCTGCTCATTTCTGGTCAAGATTAACCAACATCCAACACTTTGTTCTGATCTTCAGCCTTGTCTTATTCTTTTTGGACATCATCTCCAAAAGCCCTACTCAGTCCTAATCATCACCCTACTAATCTTTACAATCCAAACATCGCCGGTCCATATTGTGCAACTCTTAGAAGAGCAATGCTGCAGTCAGAGACATTTAGCTACTATCAGTGCAGCAACTCCAGCAGCCAATCAGCCATCAGCTTTGATGAATTTAGTACAGTGAGATGAATTAAATCTAGAGTCAGAGGCTTTGTGGGCTTATGCTAGATGCAGGGTTTTCCAGACTGGCACTGCCAGGGACAGCTGGTGCTGAGATTAGTTTGAACGTCATTTTTGCAGAATTCCTTCCTGATGGGAGCGCTAGGGGCAGTTGGTAATGGAATTTGTTAGTATTAACTATATTCAGATACTCATGTGTTCCATGTGCAAGATCCCTGGGTACTGCCAGGCACAGCTGGTACTGAGGGTGTAAGTATGTGTATGCAGGAACCTTCTAAACTGGCACCACCAGGCTCATATTGACACCAAACTTTCTGCCATGTGCAGCCGCTAACAGAGAAACCAGCGGCAGAATTCTAACCCAAGAAGGGGCTTTATTTCTATTGGACAGAGCTGTGTACAAGCAGGAGCATACAGAATATCAGCTTTACTTTACTTTTTTTAAAAAAAATGAAGCAGGAGAACATTTCCCCCTCTGTCCCGCTTTTCCTAACACAGTCCCGGATCGCTACTTACACCTTCTTCCTCTTGCCTGCCAAATCTCATCACACGAGACTGTTTCACTCCTACACGTAAGCCCAGTTACATTGTTTCCTGCCTTGTAGGAACAACGAGCAGAGGCGTTTGCTATGCGGCGGTCGGTCCAATCACAATCTGTTTTGCCTCTGTTCGCTCATGTCCACAGAAAGGTGTTTAGAGTGAGAGGCAGGTCACGGTCAGAAACAGTACCGGGATCTACTGGTAGACCACGATCGGTGTCCTGGGCAGCCCTGCTTTAAGGTGTCCTGTTTAAAGGAATTGATATGCAGTTTATGCAACTGGTCTCAAGCAGATAATGTTTCTATCTTTTTCTATCTATATCTTGCCTCTGGGGGATATTTTTTAATGGCATACTGTTCATTTTACAAAGTATGCCGATCTGATGTGTTTGCTATACTTGTAAAAAGCACATTTAAGTGAAAAGTACCTTTGTGAATAGTGTTCAGTGCTCAATTTTGCAGCAATCTTTATGCTTTTGTTTGTAACGGACCCCTATCATTTTGTGCATATGTATTATTAAATTAATTGACCTTTAAACTGATATTCATTTTGCTCTCAGTACAATAATCTATGTTCTGTTAGATTCATAGTATTTCATTTCATAGTTTTCAGTGTTTACCATAGCCCATGAATTCTTATGCTATTCACTGTAAGTAAATTGACTATGCAGGCCTCTAGGCTAAATGTAGGGCTTTTGCTAATGGCATACAGGGCATTTTGACTGGCATCTGGCGAAAAACAGCATCAGTCATCTATCTTTTAACACTAATATTGAATAAAGTGCACCCTGTTTGCCGTACACTGAGAAGGGAAAGACTTGCTTGCAAAAATGATCACGTTAGCTGCAAATCTCCCTGGGGCTCATTTATAAACATTGGGCAAATTTGCTCCTGGGCAGTAACCCATGGCAACCAATCAGATGATTGCTTTCAGTGCTCAACCTGCAGCTGGCTGAAAAAAGCTAATCACTGATTGGTTGTATGGGTTACTGCCCACTGTTTATAAATGAGCCCCACTGTGTGCTATTAGCCTTAGACTACTGTCACAGGGTACTGTTTCTTGAAGGAGTCCTCTCTGCTCTGATCCTCGTCTATATGGTGTGTCCGTATTGGCCTTGGGTAAGACACACGGAGTGGTTTTCAGTGGCAAAATGCAGACCTATGTGTTTTGATGCCATATGTAAGTAGACTTAGGCAGATACCCCAAAGCCTGGACTCTAACTGTGAGTAAGTTTTGGACAAAAAAAGAGCATAATATGTATAGTTTGGAATAATTATAGACGTATATATTAGTGCCATGATCTCCAGCAGCCCTATACAGACATGGCGCACAGGACATACTGTAGCAATTAACCTATACAAATATTTCACTAGAATTTCCTGGGGAGGTTAGTAAGGGCAGTAGGAAGAGCTTGGTATGATCTGCCCAAATATTTTGTGCGATTGTCGCCCCAAACCCACAGCTTATCTGAAAACCTATTATCAAAAAAGCTCTAAATTACAGGAAGGCCATCTCCCATAGCCTCCATTTTAATCAAATAATTGAAATAATTAAAACACTTCTACACTTCCACAGCCACAATTAAGATGAAATTATGGGAAAAATTCCTGCATAAAAACATGATGATTTGTGTCCAAATTTGCACACTGCATGCATGGTTGTAATTAACCCCTTACTTGATTTGCAAGTTGAAAGTACACATCAAATGGATGTATTTAATAAATCTGAAGTTTCAAAAAAAATATAGTACACATCAGCCAGGGACCTTCTGGGCCCATACACTCCACAACTCTCAGCAGTCAATCTGCTTCCCATATAGTTACACAAGTGCCTTTTACAAGCAATCATTAAAGGTGTTTCGATGGCCACTCTACCATGCCATACCCAAAAGCAGAAAAAAAACCCCTTTATTTTCTTAAGATATCCTTTCTTTGTAGGGATAGCTTTATTGAGATTCCTATGCATTGGTCTTGAAAATAATCACAAAAAATACATTTCCTAGTTACAGGAGTATACAATTGCTGAATTGCACAATGTCTGTAATTAAGTTATCAAATGTCTGAAAAAAGCTTTTTGATAAATGTCTTTTTTTCTGTCACACAAAGAAAGGGTTGTACAAACTGACAAATATGTAACATGATGTCTAAAAACAGTGTAAGGTAAGCAGAAAAGAAAGTTGTCTGAAGAATAGGTTGTTTATATTTAATCTATATCTTGCTTCCATTGTCATGACATGTTGTGAGGGTTGCAGTTGCAATTGTGATATGCAAATAGAATGCAATGTGAGTGAATAGGGTGGTAATTGAACATCTGAGTTCAGCTTTGTGTTAAATTGTTTAGCAATCGGTGACCTCCACTGTAGAAAGGCAGAGCAATATTCTTGTGTTCTGTCACAGTCAAGGGCATATAGCATGCATTAATGGCACATTATGCAAGTACAGGCAATGAAAATGCCGGACTGCTTTGAGCTGTCAGCTTTGGCATGTTACTTGAGTAGCCCAGGTCCTTCTATTTCAAGAAGTGATACTATAAACTTCTAGAAAAAAACTGCTAAAATTTAAATAATTCCATCCGTAAACTACAAAACGTGTACTGTTTGTGCCCAGATCCTGCTCTCGCACACCAGAGCTACTGAAAAAAATCCTACATTTTCAGTTCAGCCTCTAGGTGAGCTTCTAGGTTTGTAGCATGCATTGGGCATCTGTCAGATCAAATTTCTAGACAACTGAAATGACTAATGATAAATTCTATGATACATAGGGCGTAAAATGCCTGGGGAGAAGAACCCAATTGTTTTATCAGCCATAAGTTAAAAGAAAGGACATCTAAAGCCCATGAACAGTAAAGTTCATGGCACACATATTCCGCTGTTGGAGAAGTGCCCTGAACCTGGCCAAACAGCTTGTCATTTGCTTAATTGGAAACCACCTGTCAATGGAGTTTGTAGTATTTTATATTAAAGCTTATAAAAGGCTTCACATGACAGACCTTCTGGCTTATACATAGTTACATAGTTAAATTGGGTTGAAAAAAGACAAAGTCCATCAAGTTCAACGCCTCCAAATGTAACCACAGCATCCATACACACACCCCTCTCTACTTTTAATTAAATTCTATATACCCATACCTATACTAACTATAGAGCTTAGTATCACAATAGCCTTTGATATTATGCCTGTCCAAAAAATCATCCAAGCGTTCTAAGGCATTAACTGAATCAGCCATCACAACATCACCCGGCAGTGTATTCCACAACCTCACTGTCCTGACTGTGAAAAACCCCCTACGCTGCTTCAAATGAAAGTTCTTTTTTATGCTCCCTCCCCTTAAATTTCTTGTGCAACAAATTGAAGTGGCAGCCAAAAAGGTAAGATAATGGCAACATATGGGGTACTTTGCCTCCACAAGGCTGATGTAGCCTTCAGCCAGTACAACTATAGGGGGCAAATTCACCAAGGGTCGAATATCGAGGGTTAATTAACCCTCGATATTCGACTGGGATTTTAGCGCAAATAGTTCGATCGAAGGAATAATCCTTCGAATCGAAGGATTTTAATCCAACGATCGAAGGATTATCCTTCGACCAAAAAAACTCAGGCAAGCCTTTCGGGACCTTACCCATAGGCTAAAATTGGGTTCGGTAGGTTTTAGGTGGCGAACTAGGGGGCCGAAGTTTTTTCTTAAAGAGACAGTACTTCGACTATCGAATAGTCGAACGATTTTTAGTTCGAATCCTTCGATTCGAAGGTCGAAGTAGCCCATTCGATGGTTGAAGTAGCCCAAAAAACACTTCGAAATTCGAAGTTTTTTTTACTTCGAATCCTTCACGCGAGCTTGGTGAATTGGCCCCCAGGTGATCGTACATGGTCAGGCAGGAAATGTATTGTTGGGCATCCAGGCAGGGGTCAAAACCAGAGAATTCACAGACAGAATTATACCCAGGAACTAAACAAATTAGACCTAACAACGGGCAATGATTTTTAGCCCAAAGCCCATTTAATATTTAAAAATTGCACCAAAACGAGATGACATAATGACAATGCAGCGTGTAAAACCCAGAGGTGTGCGCCATAGGAACCCCAGAGCCTTAAGGGGAAGCATCACCGAGTCGGGCATCCCCGCCAGCCCACTAGACCACCAGGGTGAGTCTTTATATTACCCCTCCCTCGAGGAGGGGCCACTGGTCCCCCAGGCTTGTCAGGACTAAAAATTTGGGCTGACCCTCTACCAACACGGGAGGAGGAGAAGATTGCTGTCGAACCTGTAGGGTTTTAAAAGGGAAACATGAAACAAGTTAGAGATCTTAAAATTATCAGGAAGCTTGAGGCAGACAGAGGAAGGGTTAATAATCTCCATAATAGGATATGGACCAATAAACCTGGGTCCCAGCTTAAGATATGGAACCTTAAGTTTAATATTCTTTGTAGATAACCAAACCATGTTTCCAACCTGATATTTGGGTGCCTCCCTACGTGACGCAGCTGCTCTCTTTTGAGCAGAAGTAGCTGCCGAAAGGGAATCATGTACCCCAGACCAAATATTTGAAAATTGTGTTAAAGAAGAGTTAACAGAAGGTACAGAGAATAAACAACCACGGTATGAAAATGCCTTAGGATGCAAACCATTAACAATAAAAAATGGAGATTGCCCAGTAGATGCCTGAGATGAATTATTATAGGCAAGTTCTGCACAAGGTAACAGCTCAGCCCATAAAAATGATTATCAGAAACATAAAATCTTAAAAATTGTTCAAGGGACTGGTTTACATTTTCTGTCTGACCATTGGTTTGAGGGTGGTATGAAGAGGAAGGATAAATTGATCCCAGAACTTGGAATTGTACTCCCCTGTCAGACACAATATTGACTGGAAAAACATGTAATTTGAAGATATTAGAAATAAACAATTTAGTTTTAGCAGAAGGAAGGTGTGGAAGAGGAATAAAGTGACTCATCTTGCTGAATCTATCAACCACCACCCAAATCACTGTATTTCCCTGAGAGGGAGGAAGATCTACTATAAAATCCATCGAAAGATGGGACCAGGGTCTATAAGGAATGATCTTAACAACCCTTGTGATAGCGTTCTAGAGGACTTAGATCTTTGACAAACTGAACAAGAATTAACAAATTTTTTCACATCTTGTTTACATAAAGGCCACCAAACATTTTGAGACAATAAGGAAATGGTTTTAGTAATACCCGGGTGCCCTGCCATTTTAAAACTGTGAGCTTCAATGAGTACCTTCTCCCTCAGATCTTCTGGAATAAATAGCTTTCCAGAAGGAGTATTACCTGGAGCCAAAGTCTGAGCTTGAAACAGAAGTATGGCAAGATCTGACTCTGCCACAATCACCTCTTTAAGAATAATGGAAACACACTCAAAAGATTCAGACAGATTTGATTTAAAACTCCTAGAGAGTGCATCTGCTTGAGTAACTCTGGAACCAGGCCTGTACGATAGAGAAAAATTAAATCTGGTAAAGAATAAAGCCCATTTGGCTTGTCTCGGGTTTAAACATTTTGCTGACTCAATATACAAAAGATTGTTATGGTCAGTATAAACCGTGATAGTATGCTTAGCCCCCTCTAAGAAGTGTCTCCATTCTTCAAAGGAGAATTTAATATCTTATAATTCTCTATTACCAATATCATAATTGGCCACATAGGACGAGAATTTCCTATGAAAAAAAGCGAAGTATGTACCTTATTAGTTATTGGATGCCTTTGGGAAAGAACTGCTCCTGCCCCAACTTTTTTTTTTTGTAATCTCTTTTATTTGTCAAAAAATAGATACATTGACAGAGAATAACTTAAATATCTTTTCCAGTACAGAACATTGTAATTAGTTCACAACAGTACAACTCCAAGTAGTGAAACATACATTAAACGTATTGTTTTGCTCAAGGTTGTAGAAACATATTCCATGGGGCCCAAATTTGCATATGTCTCTCCACCTTATCTGCTAATAAAGCTGTTAAATATAACATATTCTGTGTTTGCCTGCCCCAACTTTTAAGGCATCTACCTCCACAATAAAAGGTAGAATTGTGTCAGGATGAAGAACAATATATATACCTCATAGGAGGTATAAGGGGAATATTATACCTTATATCAGTGCTGTCCAACTTCTATGGTACCGAGGGCCGAAATTTTTCCAATCTACATGGTGGAGGTCCGATAACAGAAGCCAGTGTTAGCCACTCCCTGTTTTTAGACCACACCCATGTTACCGCAAGACCATGTCCACATTAATAGCACACCAAAAAAACAGATGGTTGGTGCTCACTGCAGGGATCAGGGCTGGAACTAGGGGTAGGCAGAGTAGGCAGCTGTCTAGGGCACCATCATTGAGAGGTGCACTTTTTTCAAGCGTTTATTTAATCATTTGTTTCAGTATTCATGGTCACCCAGTTGGGTGGAATCCATCTCCTTCTCCCTCTTGCTGGCAAGTAATAGCTCCTTCTGTGCGGTGCACCGCTATGTGTGTACACGCATCAATTACGTCACTGATATGTTGGATGGCAGAGAGCTGGCAGCCTGCTTGGTGTGGCTCGCTCTCGCTGCTCTCAGCCTTGCACAGTTGCACTGAACTGAAGACTTTCTTTCTATTACTGTAAAGTGTGAAGCTTCTTGCTGGCACAGCCAGGTACAGTTTTGGGGCCATATGTTTGCTGTGCTGGGCACTGACACAGGTACATAAATACTTGGGGGCAATATGATGTGATCAGATTTATTTTTGGCTGCTGCTGACACAGGTAAAGATTGGGGGCAATATGATGGCTGCTGGAGGGCTGTATTATGGATGGCTGCTGAGCTTGCTGGTACAGGTACAGGGGGCAGTAATATAAATGAAAATGTGTTACACACTTACTTGCTCTCTTTATTTAAAAAACCATCATGGTAAGGAGGGAAACGGTAATGCAGGACAGGGGAGCACTGATTTAAGCTCTTGCCTAGGGTGCTGAACTACATTGTGCCTGCCCTGGCACGGATGCCACTCATATGTTAAAAAAGCTAAGTCATATTAAGACATACCCATAAATCCATATGCCTCCTATTCCCCTGTGTATAATACAGTACTCCATCATATGATTAAACACCACTAACAATAATTTTCAAATGCTAACAAACCCCCAGAACAAATACCAAAGTATGACACACACAGGGAGCAATGTGGGCAGTTTCAGTCTGGGTATCAGGTGTGAACAGTACAGGTCTTTAGGGGAGTGAACAATAGAGGTGTCACAAGTGTGAACAATACAAGTGGATCACAGGTGTGAACAATACAGGGGATTAGTCTGAATTTGAAGTTTAGACAATGCAGGGCCCAGTTAATCTCTGTAGTGATACCTTTTAAAATTTACATATGGTAAACAGGCAGTCTTTGATGTGGAGGGCCACATGAGGGGGGTCGCGGGCCGCATGCGGTTGGACAGCCCTGCTTTATATCCAAGAAATTCCTTGCTGCCCCAGAATCCACAAAGGCAGAAATTTTAACTGAGCCCCCAGGCCAAGACAAAATGACTGGTACCCAGATCCTAGAGGTAAATTGGTGAGAGGAAACTTCTCGACCCAAATGGAGCTCTCCTTCTCCATTTAGGCTTTGAAGTTTCCCAGCCTCTTAGGGCAATGGTTAAGAAAATGACCTTTATCCCCACAATACATACACAGACCCTGAGATCGCCTACAAGCCTTTTCTTTAGGGATATATGAGTGACCCCTAATTGCATGGGTTCCTCCTGAGGAATAGGTAATGAGGGAATTGGTGATTTATCAGTACTACATAGTGTAGGAAAATATGTACCCCTTTCAACCCACCTTTCTCTTTGTCTCCTTTCAATCTGGATGGCTAATCTCATCCAGGCCGTCCAGGCTGTCTCTGACAGAGTCAGAAAGCCCCATCCGAAATTGTCTATGAAGAGCAGTATGGTTTCACCCAGTTTCAACTGACCAGCGGCGGAATTCCGTATACCGTATATACTCGAGTATAAGCCGAGTTTTTCAGCCCCCAAAATATGCTGAAAAACTACCTCGGCTTATACTTGGGTCAAGCGCAAAAACGGTCGCCGGCGCCTAAGAATATTCGCCGGTGCCTTAGAATAGTAGCCGGCGCCTTATAATAGTAGCCGGCGCCTAAGAATATTCGCCGGCGCCTTAGAATAGTAGCCGGCGCCTAAGAATAGTCATCCAAAAACGAGATTGAAATTTACCAGAAGCTGCTGCATTTCTCACCCTCGGCTTATACTCGAGTCAATAAGCTTTCCCAGTTGTTGGAGGTAAAATTAGGTACCTCGGCTTATACTCGGGACGGCTTATACTCGAGTATATACGGTAATACTCCTAAATTACTCTTTTCCCTTGGCGGAGTTTATGAATAGCGGTATTAGCAGAAGTAGCAAGATCCGGGTCATCGTATAATATTGCCATTGTACTGAAAAATACCTCTATGTAAAAATGGGCAGGGTCAGAGGGGGGTAACCTTAGTGCCCAAACTTGTGGGTCACCTTGTAGTAAGGTCATAACAAACCTTACTTTCTACTCACCAGTAGAAAAGGAGTGACGGAAAAAACTGAGGTACAATTTGCATGCCTCTTGAAAAATAAAAAACCTTCTTCTATCCTCACTAAACTTGTCAGGGAAGGAGATCTTAGGTTCATGAGGACTACTTCTATTACCCAGAGTAGATGAAGGGGAAGGCCCCAGGAATTGCAGCAGGTGGTTGCACCATAGGGATAGGTACTTGCTCAACTGCATCTAGCCTGGCAGAGAGAGTATACAGACCTTGAACCATGAAGTCCTGTTTCCTCTCTTTTTCCTCCAGGCACTGTAGGAGGGTAGAGAAAAGCATCTCAGTGGTGAGAGGAGCAGCGGCACCATGACTGTCGGTGTCCATTTCCCTTAGGGCCCATTGTACTATCACGTACCGCTCCCTAAATTCAGAACAAGTCAGAGACTGCTCTTGCCTACCATTTTTGGGTACGAATACAAGGAAATCAATCCTTGATATAAAACACACACCTGAGTAAGGTTAACCTTAGTGCTCAGTCTTCATGATATTTTAGCTACATTCTCTATGGTATTAATTAAAGACTTAATACTCAAATCTTTTGTGCTTAGCTGTTGCTTTACAATCCCCACATATTAAAATAAGCAAGATATGCGTTGAATAACCTTCAGGGGAGCTATGCTGTCCTTCTGTTGGCCGCTGTCTTTGAAAATTGCCTACAGAGTTAGTGAGCAGGAACAGTTAAGATTTACAAACAATGATGAAGCTTGTCACGCATCTTTCACCATTCATCACTAAGACCGTCGGAGCCGGGCGGTGAAGTGTTCTTCATAAAAACCAGCTCAGTGTGAAATACACCTCGCTGCAATGTTTACTGCTCTGAAACTCGTCACAGCCCTTTATAGTAAATCCAGATTGCGAGGTGACATTACAGTATATCATTGCTGAGCGCGCTGGGTTTTACACTAGGAATAAGTGCAGTTCACACCAGATGAGATGTCCAGATTGAGTTATGTTGAAATTTAGCTGCTAGATCGAGATAACTTATATTTTTCTTCATGTTTAGTTTTTCGTTGCCCTTTATTTTTTTACCTTAGAAACTGTATTAATTTAATTTATTTTGTTTCAAGGAAATCAGATTTGCTTTGTGCAAAACAGAGCTTGCCTGATATTAATCATTGTTTTTCTGAACTTATACCATTATTGTTCTCACATGCAGGCAAAAATCCTTACTGTCCTCTTTTCATCTTTCCTTTCCATCCTGCTACAAACATATACTCTGCCTTCTGCCCAAAAGGATATTGTACTGATACACGTTGAATTTCTAAAATTGTACATTTACTACTTTGTAAAGAGAGAATTATTTTTCACATTTTTATTTACAATTTGGGTCTGGGCAGTTTTTCAGTGGTTTCTAAAGCAGATGTTTTCCCCCTAGGGATATGTACCAAAATATCATGATAATAATTTAGGCTAGCATTTTTTTTTATATAACTTCTCTTTATTTCCAGTAGCAGTTTTGCACATAATAAAGGCATTTATACATTAGCCTTTTTGGTATTATTTTGTATCTTTGTACAATATACTTGTACCATGGTTACAATTCAAGTCATAAAGAACACTGTAAACTGAAACAAAGAAATAAAATAAAGATTGAAATAACAGTAGTAATGTACTAAGAGGTAGGTCCAGTGGGTAAAGTAGACCATAGGAATTAGATCAATACGGTCCATAAGATTAATAATGTCACGAGGTATGTCCAATCTTGCTTTTCATTGCTAAGTAGGGTTGTTTTACACCTAACTAATAACTTTGGGATTGGGGGTAGACACTTGAGTTGGGTTGAGGAATGCCTGCCAATCAGACCATATTTTGGAATTCTATGTTCATTTCTGGCTGCCATAAATTCCATGTTTGCTCTAGAGTCAATTGAGATCATTATTTCCTGAAAGTCCAATAATCCACTTGTTTTCCAGTTTTTGGCAATCATTAGCGTTGTGGCGTTGAAAATGTGGAATAGTAGTTTCTTCTTATATTTTGTGACATTGTTTGGTAAGTTTAATAGCAGAGCTGAGTCTGGTGCGTTTGAAACATTATATTGTAAATCGTCATTTACAAGAGTGATGGTTTTCCTCCATAACTCAGCAACCGAGGGGCAAGACCACCACATGTGTAATAAGGATCCTTGTTGTCCACATCCCCTCCAGCACATAGAATAGTATGTTCTGTGCTGCCTCAGAGATCACCTGACCAGAAATACTACAACACTAAGGGGCCGATTCACTAACTTCGAGTGAAGGATTCGAAGTAAAAAAAAGTTTGAATTTCGAAGTGTTTTTGGGCTATTCGACCATCGAATGGGCTACTACGACCTTCGACTTCGAATCGAAGGATTTGTAATAAAAATCGTTCGACCATTCGATAGTCGAAGTACTGTCTCTTTAAGAAAAACCTTCGAACCCCTAGTTTGCCATCTAAAAGCTACCGAACTCAATGTTAGCCTATGGGGAAGGTCCCCATAGGCTTTCCTAAGTTTTTTTGATCGAAGGATATTCCTTCGATCGTTGAATTTAAATCGTTTGATTCGAAGGATTTTATCGTTCGATCGAATGAATAATCCTTCGATTGTTCGATCGCACTATTTGAATTGTTAAAATCCTTCGATATTCGAAGTCGAAGGATTTTAATTCCCAGTCGGGTTAATTAACCCTCGATATTCGACCCTTGGTGAATCGGCCCCCAACTGTAACAGGAAGAAGTGAGGAAGCAAAAGGCTTCCAAAAGGATCTCAGGGGGCGGCCCTTATTTTTTAAAATGGCAATTTTCTATTTATGATTACCCAATGGCACATACTATTAAAAAAGTATATTATTATGATAATGGTTCATTTATATGAAGCAGGGTTTTACACATGAGCTGTTTTACTCAGTATCTTTTAATAGAGACATTGTTTGGGGGGCTATAGTTTTCCTTTTGCTGAAATTCGTGGTCTGCCCCCCAAATAAACATATTCAATTGTGCTT
Organism: Xenopus laevis; assembly: GCF_017654675.1. Taxonomy (NCBI): domain Eukaryota; kingdom Metazoa; phylum Chordata; class Amphibia; order Anura; family Pipidae; genus Xenopus; species Xenopus laevis. The sequence continues at coordinate 139,310,436 of NC_054371.1, read as the reverse complement.
GTAATGTTTTGAGCAATCTCCTTGGAAGCCGTATTTGTATTGTTCTAAAATAGTACAATATTCGTGGTAAAACAATCATCTTAGAGGCTATTATTCTACCCATCCATGATGTATACAGTGTTTTCCATTTCTGGTAGTCTGCCAGTAGTGTTTGTTGTAAAAGAATATAGTTCAGTTTAAAGTTTTGGTCAGGGTCCCTGGGTAGCTTAATCCCTAAATAAGTAAGGGAGTTAGTTTTCCAGTCAAATGCAAAATTACTCTGTGTAAGTTCTTGAATAGGGATGTTAATAGCCAATGCTTGTGTTTTGCTTGAATTGATTTTATACCACGATACCTGATAAAAGTCGTCAGTTCTTTTAATAAATTAGGAATGGATATGTGCGGATTTAGGAAGGACAGAATTATGTCATCTGTTTAGAGACCTATTACCCGAGGGCCTTTATTAGTGGGGATACCTGAGATGTCGATTCAGTCGGATTTTGCATGATAAAGGTTCTACAAGGAGTGCAAAAATTAGTGGGGAGATGGGGCATCCCTTCCTAGTACCGTTACCAATGGAGAAGACATCTGACAGGACTCCTGATGCATTAACTTTTGCTGTAGGGGTAGTATATAACATCGATATTGCCTTGAGAAATGTAGGGCCTAAATTACATTTTTGTAGTGTTTTTTCCATATATCCCCAATGGATCCTGTCAAATGCCTTCTCCGCATCCAAATATAGCAGTAATGTTGGGTATTTATTTTGCTTTTCAATGTAATAAAGGTTATGAAGCTTCCTTGTATTGTCAGATGCTTGACGTCCTAGTACAAATCCAACTTGGTCTGTGTTGATAAGGGAGGGCAATATCTTGTTAAGTCTTAAAGCAAGTATTTTGAAGTATAGCTTTAAATCCGAATTAAGCAATTATATTGGTCTGTAATTCTGGCAAACATGTGATTATTTTCCGGGCTTGGGTATATAGTGGAAATATGGTGGTATGGGCAGGAGGAAACCACACTCGATGCCAGCACAACAACTGTGTCCTGCTCCTAACACCCCCACAGCATCAATGTCCACCAGCAAGAAACCAAGTAAAAAGTTAGTTTATTTAATATATACTTGACATTTTGGTATTCAGTAAAAAAATTTCGTGTTCCACAGGGTGTCAGAGGCCTTTATTTTTGCATTGACTCAGTTATGTGCCCCATGTACCCCATGCGCACATAGTACTGAAGAGTAATTTGCATCCCAACATTAAAAATGTAATTTCTCTAGTCGGCCCTACTATCAGTGCAGACGTTAGGGTTTTTTTCTTCATCACCTCTGGAGGCAGGACAGAAGAATTGATGCCTATTGGCCCCTCCTACCGGTTATATGTGCCGACTCCACCTCTAATACTTAGTTCTTTTTTCCTGCCTTGGAGGGGAAGGACAGTCAATTCATGCTTATTATTTTCACTTTATTTTGGGTTATTTCTCGATTATCGATTACAGGATCATACAAGATACAAGCGGCAACTCCATAGGAGGTGAGGCTACATATACACGCAGAGCTGTTTTTTTCTTTAAAAAAAAGAACTTTGCCTCTCTCCACCATTCCCAGGTATGGGTAGCGTTATCTACATGAGCTCTCTTGCAGGAAAGTATTAACAGAGCTCCGTATGGACGCACTGAGGCTTGATTGCCCATGCACACACAGAGCTACCTGGGGAGGGCGCTTCCAGGGCCTTAGTATAGGGCGGCGCATCTTTAGACAGCGCATTACCTCAGGAACCGTGCGTGTTGCTAGGCAACATTACCGTGCCAACTTTTTGCGCTCCATTCTAGACAGCCTAGGGACACGGAGAGACATAGTGAATGGCGCATTTTTACAGTGGATCATGAACACTGTTCAAACTCCACAAGTCCCAACAGGTGGGAGGGGTAAGAGGCGTAAAGCTCGGGCCCCTGAATCCTCATCATCAGAAGAGGGTCTAGCCTCAGACTCAGAGGAGGACAGGCTCCCTCCTCTAGAATCAGAATTATCAGAACATGCCCACTCAACCGCTAGTTCTGAGTCCGATGACGACTCTCTTACTGTTGCAAATCCAGACATTTCCAAGAGACTGCTCAGAGAAATGCAACAAACCTTAGAAATTTGACGAGACTGTTACTCTATCCAAAGCTGATAAACTGCTAGGAGTTTAGGCTAGACACTGGGCAAAGGAGCTAGCATGACACCCACCTTCCTCCCAACAACAACTCCAAACGGAGGTTGACAGATTAACCACAAGATTAGGTTTTCTAGCTGATACAGCTATGGAGGTAGTCAAGTTGCTGGCCAAAACAACAGCAAACATAGTGGTGGCTCGTATGGCACTGTGGCTACTACACTGGTCAAGCGACACCGCTTCTAAATTGAGATTACTATCTCTAAAATTCACGGGAGACTCCTTGTTCGGCCCGGACCTCAAACTGATTATTGCAGAGGTCACAGGGGGTAAAAGCACTTTCTTACCTACCGGAAAACAACAGCAATTTGAGACTTCTACCCGAGGTCAACCGCTGAGAAACTGGACATCACAGAGTAGACCCTTCAGGTCCTTTAGTTCCAACTTCAGAAGCGCAGCATCTGACCAGGGCAACAAACGTACGAGACCTCCCTGGCACCAACAGGGTCGCAGAAATAAAAAGCCAACCAACCCCAAATCCAGCTCCGCCTGACTGCGGGCAGCAACAGGGGCCACAACAGGTAGGGGGCAGATTGCAGAAATACCTGGGGGAATGGCAAACACATGTATCAGACTCGTGGGTCCTAAGCATAATTCAAAAGGGATACAGAATTCCCTTCACCCCCCGACTACCACAAAGAAGATCTTGCACCACACAAGGAGAAGCTTCTTCACCAGGCAGTGCTCACACTCCTACACATTGGTGTAATAGACACAGTTCCAGAGTCCCACAAGTTCAAGGGCTTCTATTCCAACCTCTTCCTGGTGCGGAAGAAGGACACAGCTTCAGACCGGTACTCAATCTCAAACTCCTAAATCCATTAGTCGCAAACCAAAAGTTCAAAATGGAATCGGTAGAACGGTAATCGCAGCCATGGAACCAGGGGTCTTCATGACATCAATAGATCTCCAGGATGCTTACCTGCACATCCCACTCTACCCAGAGTCTCAAAGCTTCCTTACCAGGGTGATTGTTTCGGCAGAGGACTACCTTTGCCTGTTAGGGTTCATGGTTTCTGCCCTTGAAGCAATTCCATTCGCCAGGTTCCACATCAGACCTCTCCAAAACAATTTCCTAAAATATTGGAACAAAAATCAGGGACCTGCAACAGCAAATACCTGTAGACCCAACCACCAGAGAGAGCCTAAGATGGTGGCAACTACCAAACCGTCTAGACTTACTTTCTCAGGGCCCTCTCAAGCACCCAAATCTATCTCTACTCCATTTAACGGCCTGGCTATTGAGACCACATGGTGGACCCAACAAGGGTTCTCCCAATCAGCGTACAAAAAAAAAAAAATAGAGCTGCCACCATTCCAAACCATTCCAAATTTTCAAATTAAACATGAAATCCAATTTCTATTTTTTATTAAAGCGTTCATAGCTGTTGTAAGCTCATTTAAATCTCAGATGTCAATCAAATATTGTCTGCCACTCCTCTATGGTCTATGTAATTGCAGACAATTACTTTCACTTCCCATTCAGCACTTCCTATATGTCACTGCTCTCCTTACATCCCCCTTGTATCTTCAGCATTTAATTGTGTAGCCAGGGCATGGGGATGGCCATCGGGTCCCCCATTCTGGTGCACAAACAAGATTCTGAAATGATGCAAGGCTTAACTCAATAACAGTGTGCACAAAATAGCTGCTGACTGCTTGACTAATGTGATAAAATAGGATTTTGAATAATGGACAGCTTTCTTACGTCCCCTAACGTCTGAAATTAACAGTTTCAATTGATTGGTTAAAGGTTACTAACCCAGTGTTACTTCAATTATTGGGCAGCCATTGCTGGATTACCCAATAAAGTGCTATGTACTAGGTGCTAATAATTCATCAGCAATTAAAAACCATGTAATAGGATTAATTAATATTGTGCTATAAAGTGCTAGTGCTTCAAATGAAATTAAGGAGTTGACTTAAATAACCAGGATTAAGTTGACCCAGGTGAAATTAAAGTTAATTAATTATTATATATCACACATTAAAATCCATTCATTATAGAAGATTGTAAATAACTGATTAACTGTTAAAAAGTAAACTTTACTAAATTCATTAAAATTGCTGCAAATCAATTAAGGTAATCTTTGAGAACTGCATAAAAATTGGTGAATAGTAATTAATCCATACAACCCCGTTAAAGTTATAGAGTGTTAAGAAACGTTTGCATAAAATTATTCAAAAGAGACCAGCATTGAAAGAGAAAGGAGGAATAGGAAAATTGTTAGAGGTGGAGAAGTCCCAAGTTCTAGCTGCCTAAATTTTTTCTAAGTCTGGGACCCCACACGGAGGAGAAAGTAGGTCACTGGGGACTGTAGTCTCGATTTTACCTTGCTATCTTATAATTCGGAGAGCTAATCTTCCCTATAAAACTACAAATCCCACAGTGCCATTGGATAACAGGTAAGATTAAAAAGAAGAATCAATGCGGTCGCAAAGGTTTAAGATCAATAGGAAATTATTTTGCAATAGTAAAAATAAGGAAAGCGCCCAGGAGACTTCACAAAAAGCGCTTCCCAGTGTGCCAACACGTGTTTCGCCTGCTGGCTTTGTCAAGGCAAAATCTAAAAGTGACTCGTTTGGTGTGGCATCTTTATCACTTCCTGGATACAAAATCTCGCGATACTTGGAAATGAGATCTCGCGATGAGGTTTCGCGATACTTGGAAATAGGATCTCACGATAAGATCTCGCGATACTTGGAGATGGCATCTCACAATGAGGAATGAAGGAATTGATATGTTAAACCAAATACCTAAATCATGATTATTAAAGAAAAGCATTAAATAGTATATTTTCATTAATCCCATTGGGTGAAACTGAATTTAGTTTGAAAATCCAATGTGTTTCCCGTTTGAGTAATTCTTGTTCCAGATCACCCCCTCTGATTCCCAATTGGATCTGTTCTATAGCCCAAAATTTGACACTGGAGGGGTTCATATTGTGATATTGTTTGAAATGACTTGCAACTGTGGATAATATTTTGTCTGCTTTACCTATTTTATCCGCATTTCTGATTGAACTGCAATGTTGTTGTATTCTGAGTTTGAGCATCTGTGTTGTCATCCCAACGTATTGTTTCTTACAAGGGCACTCCAGTACATAAATTACTCCCTTGGTTCTACAATTAAAGTAATCCTTGATTGTATGATTAATGTTAAATCTATCACTGAATTTTGTGCTTTTAATCATGTGATCACACATATTGCAATTTCCACAGGGGAAGCAGCCCTTAATGGTATTGGATCTGCTGGGTGTCTGGAAGTGACTTCTCGATAGTAGGTCTTTCAGATTAGGGCTACGTCTGTAGCATACAGAAACTGTATCTTGTAGAACAGTATCTAGAACCGTGTCTTCTTTCAAAACCGACCAGTGTTTATTAATAATTTGATTAATTGTCTTACTGTTAGAGTTATATGTAGTTATAAACCTGACCGTGTTATCTTGCTGAGACCTAGTCTTTGGATGGAGCAATTGTTCTCTTTCAGTCCCTAAAGCTCTATGATAAGCTCTCTTTATGAGTTTACCGGAGTATCCCCTTTGTTTTAATCTGTTTTTAAGTAGTACCGCTTGTTCTTTAAAGAGAACATGAGAGGAACAGTTCCGTTTTAGTCTTAAAAATTCCCCTATAGGGAGTGATTTTTTCACAGCATACGGATGATGACTAGAGAAACTTAGCAAGGAATTAGTGGCTGTCTCTTTTCTGTAGTTGTCAGTAGTCAATTTACCCTCCTCTGTTATCATAATTGATAGGTCCAGGAAGGAAACCATTTGTTTAGAGATATTCACAGTCAGTTTGATATTGAGTTTATTAATATTGAGCTTGTCTATAAATTCCAGAGCTTCCTGTTCCGTGCCAGACCATAGTATCAGGATATCATCAATGTAGCGTATCCATCTTAAAATCTTGTTATGGTAATTTTTGAACATTTGACTGTTCACAACGGTCTCCTCCCAATGCCCCAAAAAAAGGTTTGCATACGAGGGAGCGCAGGAAGTTCCCATGGCGGTCCCCTGGGTTTGCAGATAGAATTTCCCTTGGAATGTAAAGTAGTTGAAATGTAAGATGAACCCCATCATTTTAATTAAAAAGCTGGTTTCATCAGATTCACCTAAATAGCTGTACAAAAAGTATTTTAGAGCTTCCAACCCCAGCTGATGGCTAATAGAGGTGTAAAGGGATTCTACATCCAGGGTGATTAGAAGGGTGTTGCTATCTGTTTGTATCTCACTAATCTGGTTGAGCACGTCCATGGTGTCTCTGGCGTATAAGTCTAAATTTTCCACAATTGGTCTTATTCTTAAGTCAATATATTGACTGGCTTTTTCGGTTAGATTACCGTTACCAGAGATAATGGGTCTCCCTGGGGGTTTTTCTTTATTTTTGTGTATTTTTGGCAGGAGATAGAAGGTGGCAACTCTAGGGTGATCATTACTTAAAAAACTTCTTTCTTTTTTTATAGTTTTTATAATTAAACTGTAAGATTATTGGTCCATACAGTTATGACAGAATGGCAAATTAGTGACTTACAACCTGCATGGATATCTGTGGAGGAGGTTATATGGCTTTCCAAAATTGCATGAGCCTGTTAGACCAGCATCACATTGTTCCACAGGTTTATGTGGTGTTTGCAAGACTATCAAAGGTGCAGGTGGTTGGCATAGTCTAAATGTCTCATTGCTTTTTTGTGAGCTGATACAGGTAATCCATTTTATGTCTTCCGCTGAAAAATGACAACAGTCCTTTGTGGTTGTCTGGATGAGTTTCCTTTCCTTCTCACCTTAGAGTTCAAAGGAACAGAAGCTCACTGTACTTATATCTATCATTAATCCTGCAGTTTCACTTTAGAACACAGTAAGCTGAAAGCGTGATTCCTGTGTATTTCATAAAATAAAAACCCTGTTTCTTGGCTGCAGATCCTAGGTAATTTTGCCAAAGCAGATTAAGTAATGGAGTGAAATACCTCTGTATTCTCCATATGCGTTGTTTTTTTTCTAGTACATAGTAGTGCATAATTTAGTTAATATATGAAAACTGGTACATTTGTATCTGTGTTAATAGCATGTTATTCAGCAAAAATGTTTTTGTGCGTTTTTAAAATGTAGCTGACTATACAAAGTGGGAAACTGATTTCATCACTTGTGAGTATAATTGGCATTATAGTGGCCTGTGTATGGGCTAAATAGTGCTTGCCCAGATATTAGATATTGTGCTGTAGATACAGAATCTTAAATTGCTGTAGATGAATCTTAAATTGAGGGCCTGTAATTAAGGGGTGAACCTTTATCAATATTAATAATTTTATTAATTAATAGTAATACAAATAAACAGAATCAATGATTAAACCTTTTCAAATGCTGCTTGTGAGCAATAACTTACACACACACAAGTAAAGGTAGAATTTAAAAAACGTTTACTTAACTTCATATGATGGTAATTACAAGAATAGTCAGTTCTGCATTAATTCAGCACAACCTTTGATTCATCACCCTCAGGTTCCCGATAATCAAGAGATGATCCAAATCCTGGCACCCACTCATGGGTCCAAGGCAAACGACTCATCTCAAAATTAAGGTGTCCTTTATACTCAACAGCTACAGAGATCTTTAACCCTGAATGCTGACCTAGCAATTTAGCTTTCTAAAAGATCAGCAAGAACTTTGTATCTCTTCAACCAAGACTCAGTTTGTTACTCAATCCGAGTCCTTTCTGTCTGCTCTGTTTATTCATTCTTAAGGATATTTTCTGGGTAACCATACCTGTGTTTACGATGGTCTGTTTACCCAGCAATACATGTAGAACAAGGACATCTTACTTCTTATCTTTACAGTAGCTCTCTAAAATTTGCAGAATTTACTTCACTGGCTAAATCTAATGAAGACTCAATCAGAAATATATACTGTAAACTAGAAAATATCCACTGTGCTACAGGGCCCATGATGGTAAAGGAGAGGGGTTTAATATGCTGAGAACTGAACCCCCCCTTTTTGAGCCTTTAGATTCTGTTAATAAAAGTGACCTACTATATGACCATTTTCTCAGTATCAAAATAAGCACTCTGTCTTCTGAGCAATGTCGTGTTGCTGAGATCAACCAAAATGAGCATTCATTTTTAATTTGATACATGTAATTTATAGGTTTTTACTGCTCACTTGATGTATTCCCACCTGGCACAAATTTTCCACCATTAACTATGTAAGTACAAATGTGTTTCAATACTATACATAGATGAATAGCACCCTGTTGTAAATAACTTCAATAATGTATTATTGTAAATATCCTCTGCTCCATCCCATGCTATTATACTTGTTTTAATTGTTACCAAACTGGGTATTAAGAGGATGCACTAACCATGCCTTGAAATGGCCTATGGCAAAGCTTTTATGCCAATAAAAATGCCCGGCACTTTATCAGGCAGAGTGATTCTATAGGGGTATAGTTGAGGCACTTCTAACTGTGAGTGAGCTGCAACCAGTGACCTGTACACAGAATCGGGAAGTTGTCAATCTCCCTTTTAAGCTGTGCAGAAGTGGGATGTCAATGCACAGTTGTTTTATTTGACATGACTCCCAGGTTAAGAGAGCATAATGGCTGGAGGGGACAGATAAGCAGCTTATGCTCTGTCAGCCTGTCTCACTTTAAACGCTACACTAAACGTTTTACTGATGATCCATAGATTGGGTTAAATAACAGGGTAATTGTAGAGGCCCACTTCCTTGTAATTCCTTGTATTACATCTGTATCAGCTTGTGCCTCAGGCTGTTTGAGGTTTTTTTTTTTTTTTTTACTTCGCTACACATCCATACGCAGTGAAGGCTCTGTCAAGCAACTGTTGCAAAGCCTAGAGGGATATTTTGAATTAGTGTCTTGCCTCATAAAGAAAAGACATGTTATGGAAATGCTATTGCCTGTGCTTCGTGAAAATTGCTTTCTGCTAACCATACCCGCATCATAGTTATGTCACAGAGGCAGCTTTGCTTGGCTTTTTGCATATACTGTGAAACTAAATAGAGGCACTCACTTGAAAGAGCAGGCCAGTTTTAAACCACCTGCATCACTTGCTTGATTTCCCCTTCATCAGTTATGCTGTACACATTTCCCACCGGTGAGGCATATATATTTTGAAATGCAAGCTCCCACATCCTTTTCATTAAAGGGGAAAAGTTGATACTGCTAAGATTAAGAGACATGTTCAGAGCGACAGAACAGCACAACAAAATTGAGTGTAAAATCGAATTGTACAATTGATGCTCCGAAACATTGATTTTATTGAGTTTTGTTGCAAAAATTCTACTTTTTCCGATTATCTGACCCAGTTTAAGGTTCAGGGGCATTTGCCATTGACTTCTACATGACCTGGACAATGTTATGTAATCCATACAGAGATTATTTGAACTAGTCTAGTTTGGGTATTTCTTCTACGTTTGTATGTTTTTGCCATGTCTATATGACTTTCCTCCAATTATATTTCCCTGCATACCAACATATATATATATATATATATATATATATATATATACATACATTCATACATACATGTTAATTTGCTGATGATGAAATGTTGGAACTGATAAACTGATAAAGTTTCACGGCTTTAGCTTCTTCACTGAGAAGTTTCTATATAAACAAACCCTTTTTTCCCAAAGTTGCAGTCTTTGTTAGGCTTTGATATAAGGAACAGCTCGTTATACAGAAGGATTCTTAATGAACTTTTAATTTGTTTTAACCAAATTGTAAGAACCAGAAAATTAAAGTGGTTCAAATTAAAGTTAAATTTTTTGTTCTATTTAGTGCAGGAAATAAAAAAAAAATGCTATTTTTAATTAAAACAACAGGCTATTTATGGACTTTACAATGAAAAAGAGGGGGGGGGGTATGTTTTCCCTTCCAATTTCTCTGTAACAAGTGCCTTCTCAATCAACTAGAATGCAAGATTGTACTAGAACTGAATTGCACTAATCCATCCAATCGGGTAGAATAAAGATCTATTCATGGTCCTACATTTTACACCATCCTCACAGTGCCAGGTAAAAGCTCTCAAACAAGTACACAATGAACTTTTCAAACTGGGGGTGTCCAGGATAATCCCAAGCACTTAAGATGTTACTAGATATGGCAGTAGTTGTAAGCAAAGAGATAACTGATATCAAAAGGCTAAAACAATATATGAAGTTCATTTGTCTGAAATGTCTCTCTTCTGTTCCCTTTTCTAATTATAATAAAAAAAATATAAACTGTTATGTGATGTAAATAATTTGTAGCTTCTACTTTTGCATTTTATTTTGGATGTAGTTGATATCACATATATAGTATATCATATATTGCTGGTGATTTATTTGTTCTCATGCTGTCTAGATGGTCACATATTACAGTTTCTTTCTTTCTGATTACCTATATGATGGCATCAGGAATGTCATGGTAATCATTTGTATTAATGTCTGATTTCCTTGATAAGTAAAGAATTTGTTATGGACTATACATTTTGCTGGTATTAGTAAAGTCAGTAAATTCTGCAGTCAATTCAAAGAAAAATTCAGACAGATGGAAGTAAAATGAAGAAATTGCTTTACTTCAGTTTTCTTGTAGCCTCAACAAGTAGCTGCTTCTACTAGCAGCTACGTCTTGTTGCTACAAAAGTACCCTGCCCTAGAGAATACTGAGGATTGCCTCTGCTAAAACACGTGGAGGCACATTTATCAAGGGTCGAATTTCAAATTCATGTTTTTTTTTTAACTCACATCATATTTGATTTAATTTGAATATTCAACTATTTATTAAGAAAATTGAACATGTAAAACTCGGACGACTTTCACTGACTCGAAAACTCGAATCGATTTTGACCAAACTCGATTTAAGTTTTTTCGCCAAAAAAACTCGAATGTCAGGAAGGCTACAAACTACTCCAAATTGGTCACTGCACTTCTCCCATTGACTTATACTGTAATTCGGCAGGTTTAAGGTGGCGAATACTCGAATTCTTAAAGGGCCAGAGTATGATAAATCTCAAAAATCGAATTCGAATTTTTTCACAAAACTCGAATAGAGTTTGGATAATTCCCTAGTTGAATTTGACAGTTTTGACCATAAAATAAAATCGAAAATTAGAATTTTCATTTCCACCCTTAATAAATCTGCCCATAGTGTCTTAGCAAAGTCAATTTTCACTATGGTCTACTTTGTAGCCGTGACAAGTAGCTGCTACTAGTAGCTCTGTGTGTCTTCACCCTGAGGGTAAGGACACACGTGGAGATTCAGGGAGATTTTGTCGCCTGGCTACTAATCGCCTAGTCTTTTGAGCAACTATCTCCCTGAACTGCCTCAGCGTTTTTCCCCATAGGCTACAATGAAAAGTCGCCTGCGCTAATGCACACGCAGCGATGCGTTTTCAATAGTTGCCCAAAGTTGCCTCAGTGAGGCAATTTCAGGCAACTATTGAAAACGCATCGACGTGTGTGCATTAACGCAGGCAACTTTTCATTGTAGCCTATGGGGAAAAACGCTGAGGCAGTTCAGGGAGATAGTTGCTCAAATGACTAGGCGATTAGTAGCCAGGCGACAAAATCTCCCTGAATCTCCTCGTGTGTCCTTACCCTTACAGGTCTGGCCACACTGGACTAATTCTCGGCCTACAGATAAACACAGACCAAGAATCAGCCCTTACACTTGAATCAGCTCTCTTCTGTTGCCCAGGTGCAAGCATATTTCGCCTCCGAAATGCATACTCACGGATTTTAAGCTCTGAAATCTGCTCTGTGTGCCTGAACCTAGTCCGAAGCAGTGTTTTGGGGTTAAGACACAGAAGAGCTCTGATTCAATCGTAGGGGCTGATTCCTATTCTATGTTCTACCGCAGACCAAGAATCAGCCCAGTGTGGTCGTAGCCATTCAATGCTTTCTTATCAAGGCAGCCTGTGCTATTTAACAGAGCAGCCTATTATTTCGCTTGTGTTTCTTAAGCAGTTGTTTCAGCTATTACTTAAATCATGCAACAAAAACTCTACAGTATTTAATTTAAATATGTGTGTTAAGTATTGGAACCTTCCTTTTTTGAGGTCTCAGGTCTCAAGAGAGATCAGTCCCATTCATTGCTGCCTGCGTGTGTAATTGATGGTTCCTCCAAGTGGAATACATAATAGATATGGGGGTGAGGCTTCTATGTGTGCAAGAAGAAAGGTCATGAACTGTTCTATTGCTAATTACTGCCACCCATTCTTGCTCTTTCCCTTCCACAGTGCTCTGTGTCTACATTCATATTCATTAACACAGTATAATTTACTCATCTTTATGCCAAAGGGTGCATAATATATCATTTGTAATTTTTCAGTTTTATTTTACCTGCACAGGTAGTCAGGGTAGTGTTTTAGTAGTTTCACTGGGGTTTGGGGAGTTTTTTCTAGGCACGTATTTTCCTCTGGTACAAAAAATGTGGTAACATATAGGTGGTACCTATGTACGCACCAAGTTCAGTTTGAGATTCAAAAGAATTAAAGCCTGACCGATATCCAACCCCTCAAAATCACATTACTTTAGGTTACACAATAAAATTGTAAAATATACAGACTTTATTAAACCCTTACTTGATGATAATTATGCAAATTACAATTTGGATTTGGTTCGGGATTTAACAGAATGCTTTGTGATCATTTTGGGATACTGCCAAAACACCAACAACATGTATTTGGTGCATACCTTGTGGTAACAATATCTCTTGAAACCTATACATGCTATAAAAAAAAAATTCTTAAATATTTGTTGGTCTTCTGTAAATTAATATTTTGTACTTTTCATTCTATTATACATTATTAACTTTTATTTTCTAAATTAAAAATGTGTTAGCACCACACTTTGGCCAAAAATTATAAGCATGTTTGCCTTGTTAAGGCCTTCATTGTACGTGAGTCCTATACTGCCTTTTGTATACAAAATCTTATGATTTAAAATCATTAAACCCAACAACTGTATGCTGTAAGGTGTAATTGAGCAGTACGACCATGTTCACTTACCCAGGAGTTCTAGTTAAACTGGGGAGCTTTAAAGGCCCATCTAAATGCAGGTACCTGGGAAGGAATACTACTAAAGACTGATTAGCAGCAATTAGCAAATTTAGGCTACATGAAACAAGCAATGTTGTTTTTTCATTGCATCACAGAAGGAGGCCAGTAGCAGCACTCACTTCCTCAGTGGAAAAAATGCTGTCTTTCTTACAGAAATTTGGACTGTATGGTTGCTCCTTGTTGCCACAATCTCATCTCACGCACTGCATTCTAGTGGCTTTTTCTATAAAGGAAATTGTATATAATATTTGCATACCTAAGGCCGAGATTTATCAGAATCGAAAAACTCTGTATTTCCTCACCAAATTACTCTGGAGAAATATTTTGAAACGTTTGTAACATTTTTCAATTTCTTGAGTAAATGTTTGCAAAGTAGGGTTACACTGCCTGATAGTAAGGAAATTAAGAATTCCCCCAAACTATTGAATACTTGAGGCAATAAAAAGCACTTCATTTTCTGATTATTGGGGCATGTAAAGAAAAATGTGTTGTGAGTTTTCCCTTTAACAACAGCTGGACAGCTGTTTAGTGTTAATCTCTAATTAATCTGCTTCTAAAAGGGACATTCTGATAAGGAATTATGGATTAAAATAAGTGGTTAATAGTAACAGATGAGAATTTTCTGCTAACAATAACAGTGCTTTTTGCACAGGCATTGCCGAGTCCTTGCTGGGCTTCAGCATGCACCAAAGAACGGTTGTAATCACACGTAATATGTATTGACATTGAACATGTCAGAGCTCAGTAAGACCCATCGTGATTTAGTCCTTTACAGAGCTACCAATGCATTTAACTTAATTACATCATAGATTTCTCCATTGATGAACACAGGTTGAATTAACACACAAGCACTAATGTACCTTCTCACCATTATTGTTGTACAACGAGCAGTGGCAGATGCCGGCAGTTAGTTACACAAACATTAGTATTAACGATTGGCCATTTGGAATTGGTGACAAACTGCAGCCCGGCGGAATCCTGAGGCTGAAACCAATCAGCAAGTTAATGAGGGGAGAAATTGCCACTGCAGCTTCACTTTAATTACATTCAGGCTTGGCAGGAGCAGGGAGAGAGATTGTGAGTAGGATCAGAAAGACCCACCTTCCTTGAGTATATCACTTGTGTATGTAGCTCAACTGTATGACATAGCTGATTTATTTTGTTGCACAAAAAAAAGGCTTTCATTTTTGCAGCATAATTTGTGTTATGAAAAGTTGGTGATACTATAATCAGAGCAAAACATATTTTGCTTTTCAGAAAGTTTCTTTGAAAAACCAGTGATAGGTCTTTTCTTTTTAGGGCTATTATAGACATATTAATTCTAAATGTATATTCAATTGTCCATATCAACTGCCTTTTCCCTGGACACTCCTTATTACTCCAAAACATACCTGATCTTGTCTGTCCACTTAATGGCAGCCAGTAAGTGAGTGAATCGTATGGGCTCTTTGCGTTTGCTCATGCGTGGTGGATCTTTCATGTATTGCACCTAAAGGAAATGCATAAATTAATGCAGCATAATCTTATCTATCCGTTTGTACTCAATGTACCACACTGAAGTGCCAAACACAGGTAGAACACAAAGCTGCATCCCTGTGGTACAGTGAGTACAAACTGCTAGTAAATACATCAACGCAAATGTAACCCCTCATTTGTAAGAGCCCTAATTCTAATACAGAGTTTATTGGAAGGTAATGAGAAGTTGAAACAGTACTAATGAGCCTGGTTACGCCACATAGGAATTAAGGGGAGAAGAGTATTGCCAAACTTTATGGGATATGTTATGTATATATGTTCAACTGAAAACATAATTTTAATATAATTTTGTGTATTTTTATTTTTAGTGCTTTCTCCACCCAGCAGCCAGGATTCTGGAGTTATTTCCCTGTCCAGCAACTCCCCGGTTAGCAATGAGAGTACAAAAGCTGTAGCAGAACAGGAGCCCAATTCTGAGTCTTCCTTATTTACTGTCACCACCGCTGCTGAAAATGGAGAATAGAAAGATCTTGGTGGTCAGTCTGACACAGGAAACATCTTTACCCACCACATTACATATGCCAGGTGGATTTACTGTAAGATTGTATGTTAACACAAGATTGGTTTTAATAATTTGGATATGCATTAGAGGTCAAGCAGTTTACCATTCTGCTTTTATTCAATATGTAGGTGCTTGGTTTTGTTAATCAGTTGCTGTTTTCTCTGAACTCAAAGAGGAAGTTTGGTTGCCTTATTTACTAAAAGCTTAATGTTGAAGTTATTCAAAATGAAACACTTGTTTCCAATAAGCCTTTTAAAGTCTTAACAGGGCAAATGATGTAAGCATCAACTTGTGATCAAGTTATCTAACAGATTTATAAGGCAACATTTGACGCCGGACTGTGATAACTCATGTGTCCAAACTTTTAGATCCTGTATACATATATTCTTTGTGTTAGCAGTGGTTCATGTATAAATATTTGGTAGAGCTGTGATCAAGTAAAGGTTTAATATTGTGTCCCAAACCAAACAATTGTATCAAGGCAAAAAAAAAAAAAACTCTTGTTCAATATGTGTCAATTATTGGAAGAAATGTGTGTTTTGCAAAAATATAGTGTAACAAATATTTTACCTTTTTTACAGCATAAAGTAAAAAAAATGCACCTTCCAGTATCCAATCATAGCTTTTATTCTCTATTAAGTCTGTAAAAGTTTTGCAGGACTTAAATCATATCTGATGCATTTCAGACCCCTTACTTCCT